>NW_028141174.1:2147986-2204118 GCF_030444845.1 Prenolepis imparis
AATTAGGCTAATCATCGACATGCGATTTATACGCTTTTAGACATAGAAATCCAATCTTTCGTTTTAAATGTGTTATCATTAAATATTATAAATTAATTGTAGAAATATAGATGTATTGAAAATGACTGTCGTACAGTCGAAACGTATACGTGAGTTGATATATTGAATTGTTAAATTAATCGTAATAATAAAGTTTATTTGACATCTGGAATTAACACAGCTCGTTTAAGTTGGCCTTTATTTATTTATTATAAATTGTATCATTTATAATGTTATAAATTTTCTCAACATCGTTGTTTTTGTATGTTGTTAATGTTATAAAGTTTTATGACGTTGTCTCATCACAAGAAACTTCTTAAAATTTTTGTTTTGGCCTTTCTTAACGTCATTCTTCTCAAAATTGTAACGTAATTATAAACGTAATTATAAACGTAAATATAAACGCATAAATTTTGGACAAATTCGGTTTCAATACGCAAAAATCCTTTGGGATTACTATATCCAGTCTGAGATAGTACGAATGATATATATTTGTACAAGAAAATAATTATAATTATTTTTAAACAATAATATACCTGTAGTGGAAACAGGTGCATCTAACATGTTTTATTATAAACAAAACACCGCAAAGTGAGCGCTGATATTCGGCCGCCCTCGCGGTACTTCCCCTCCCCTCCTCCATAAGGCGACGCGCTTTGGCGGTACTTCCGCTCTCCCCCTCCCCTGCCCATATGTGACGTTTCTTCCTCATTGTTTAGGAAGAATTATTTTGCGATAATTTTGCCGACATTTGGCCACCCTCGCGGTACCTCCCCCACCCCTCCTCAATCTGAGGGGATCTTGGGGGGTCGCGCTTATCGCAATGAACACGTCGGGACACGTGTTTTTTTTCGCGGTAAAAGACCGTGTAGCATTACGCGTCGATATTCGGCAGCCTTTGCGGTACCTTTCCCCTCCCCCTAAGCGGAATTCTTTCTCATTGTTTAGGGAGCGCCGATTCCTTTGCGAACATCTCTCTCGCGTGCGCCTCTCGCGTTATCTCTTTCTCACATGTGCCTCTCATTCTCTCATAAACGCCTCACGCTCTTTCTTCTAAGCGCTCTCGCGCTATCCCTTTCTCGCGTGCACCTCTCGCGCTATCTCTGGTGGTCCCAGTGAACTATAACCATACTGGAAGTACAACTGCCTTACCCCCTCCATGGGTACTAGCGGTCAGAGAGAGATAGTTAAACGGCGACCGTCTGTCTCCTTTTAACATGAATTATCTTAGCTGAAAACATTCGTCTCGATTCGTGTTATGCAAACATACAGTGCAAGTACTTATACCTACAAGTAATGTGCAATTTTGGAAAAGAAGAATGGGAAAAAAGTGCTGCATCCAAAATTGTGAAAATACAAAAGATAAAATGCCGGATTTATCAATGCATAAGTAAATAAAATATTCAATTATTATTACTATTTTCTGATAATACAAATTTCTAAATAATGTTTTAAAAACGTAAAAAAGGCATAAAACCTGTTTAGAAGACGTCTTTTAGAAATAAATTTGTACTCTCTTTTATTAAATTTATTACTTATAATATAGTTATGGTTTATGTGAGTTTTATATAAGATATATATTATAGGTTATGTACTTCTTCATGTAATTGTAAGCTTTTTTTGTCATAGATTCCCACGTAAAGGTACTTCTAAATATGATAAGTGGTTGCAAGCCATTCCACCACATCTAATAACATCCATACAACATAATGCATATATTTGTTGTATGCATTTTTCTAACAACGCTTTTCAACCACCGACACCCAAAGAAAAGAATATGTTAAAAAGAGATGCAATTCCATCAATTTTTAATACAGAATTGGAGGATATAACAGACAAGAATTATGTAAGTGAGACTATTACTTTCTAAATAATAATATATATTTAATATTAAGAACATTATGTACTAATAAATTATTGTACATATATTTTTAGAATTTGTCACATAAAACAAAGCAAGCCATTAAACGAAAATCTGTGGATGTAAGTACTAATGTCTCTCCTAAAAGACAAACATTAGAAAAAGACATGGAGGAGTTAAAAAAGAAAGTGCATGTTCTACAAAAACGTTTATATCGTCGGGATCAGACAATTTATAACATGCGCAATCTTATTGACACATTAAAAGCAAATGACATGCATAATTCGGACCTCGAACAGGTATTAACTGAAAATTTTGATGGTTTAAAACTAGAGTGTATTTTAAATGAATATAGGAATCAAAATGTTGCAAAAACACGCAGACGATATTCACTGCATATGAAACAGTTTGCTTTAACACTATATTTTTATAGTCCTAAGGCATATGAATTTCTTCGAGAAACATTATTTCTTCCTCATCCTTCAATGTTAAAAAAGTGGTTAAGTAATTACGATTGTAATGTTGGCTTTTTAACAGAAGTGTTTGAATATTTACAAACAGAAGTTCCAAAAAAAGAATATTTGAAAAATGTAGCCCTAATATTTGATTCAATGGCTATACGGACACAAATTTTACATGATGTTAAAAATGACAAAAATGTAGGTAACGTTGATTATGGTGGTATCTTAAATAATAATTCTAAAGATTTAGCTACTGAAGCTTTAGTTTTTCAAATTGTCTCGTATACTAATAAATTTAAATGTGCCATAGCATATTTTTTTATTAATAAAATTAATGCTAATGTTCAAGCACAATTAATTCAAATGGCTATTGAAAAATTGTATGACGTAGGTATAACTGTACGTTCCATAACGTGTGATGGAACTAGAACAAATCTCGCAATTTTTACAACACTTGGCTGTATTATTTCTGAAGATAATATGAAAAGTTATTTTGAACATCCATTTAATAAGTCAAATATTTACTGTATATTAGATCCATGCCACTTGATTAAGTTAGCTCGTAATGCTTTAGCTGAATTAAAATTACAAATGATATCAGAACATGGTTTAATCTCATTTCATTTTATAAAAAAATTGCATGAGCTTCAGGAACTAGCAGATTTAAAACTTGCTAATAAACTGAATTATAATCATATTTATTTCAAAAATAAAAAAATGAATGTAAGTCTAGCAGCACAGACATTGGGTAATGGTGTTGCTGATGCTATTGATTTCCTTAGAAGAAGTGGAGAAAAAGATTTCATAAATAGTGAAGCAACAACATACTTTATTCGTATTATTGATAGACTATTCGATATAATGAATACAAGAAACAGTTTTGGTATTGGTTTTAAGTCACCTATGATGAAAAATAACTTACAGTTAATTAAGCAAATTTTTGATGATAGCGTAACGTTCCTTTCAACTTTAAAAATAAATGACAAGAGTATTTTTCTCCATCCTAGAAATACATTTGCATTGGGATTTAAAATGAACACTCAAAGTTATTATAATTTAGCACATGATCTACTATACAAAAAAGAGAACCCTTTAAAATATATCTTGACATACAAGTGTTCTCAAGATCACTTAGAATTATTTTTCTCATGCATTAGAAGACGTGGTGGATGGAACGATAATCCAAATGTCTTACAGTTCAAATGGGCTCTACGGCAACTTTTGTTTGGTAATAATGTTCGTGCTAGTATAAATGCTAATTGTATAGGTGACACTTCTGAAACCTGCTCCATATTACAATTTCGACAACCAAAACGTAATATATATGATAATGATATAGATCAAAATTCACAGGAATCAGAAGCATTTTTAAACACAGTAAATAGCATAAATCTTTCATACATACAAGAAAATATTTTATATTATATATCTGGTACTATTATTCGCAAATTACTAAAGGAAATACATTGCCAACATTGCGTGAATATTTTAATAGAACAAAATGCACCGTGTAATCAATTATACAGTTAATATTGAGAAATATAACTCATTTACAACTTTTGTAAATCGGGGACGACTTTATTATCCGACAAATGCAGTTTTTAAAATTGTAGAAGTTGTAGAGAAAACATTTCGAACAGAATTAACTTTACATGGTATACAACAACCAAATTTTAAACGTAATATTGTGATGAGTACTATACAAACGTTATTACCAAACATTAAAAAAATGTTTACACCTGAACATCCTGTAATTGACAATACAGGAGGCGAAGAGCTTCACGAAATTCAAATTATTAAAATAATAGCAATAAAATATATCAAACTTCGGAGCTTGACTTATTGCAAAAAAATGACAGAGCGATACTTAAAGGATCGTGGAACAAGTCGATCAAAGTTACACAAAACAATTTTATTCTACCACGTATAATTATTTTATTTAACATATGTTTCTAAGAATTATTTTTGTTTAATTTCTTCCCAATTTTAAGTTTTGTGTTTATGTTCTTTTATATTTTAGAAGTTTGTTATTTATGTTTAAATTTCTTATAATTTTAAGAATACTTTATTTACACATTTATTTAAAAAATGTACAAATGTATTGTGATATGTAGATTTTATTTTGTGAATGCAGCGTTTAATTTAATGCACGATCAGTTTCTAAGATATTGCAATACTGCTAAACATATTATTATTAACGTCTTGAAAGTCTTAAAAAAAATTGTACTCTATTATAGCAACTGACTGATACAAATTTGTTTATGCAAATAGAGTTATATATAGAAGTTTTATTTACATAGTGTTCTGCAAATTTTTTTTTATATATACTATATAAATGAGGTATTATTTATAATGTATAACTTAAAATGTTTGTCAAAATAAAAATTTGAGTTATTTACTTTTTTAATTATTATTTATTATGCATTCCTATTTTTATACAGTCTGTTTATAATTCTATTTTATATATATTTATTAATAGCATTTTATAAAATTTATTTTAACATAGCATTAAAATAGTCTTAAGTTTTAAATTAAAAATAGGATTTGACTCAGGCCATGTTTTGTCATCCGCCATTTTCAGTATATTAATCTCGCAACATTAAAACGAATAGGTTCTTTAAGAACAGATATTCCAAACTTAATTTTCGTTCTTTATAAACCTTTCTATCTTTATTATATACAAAGTTATTGTCATTTAAAATTTGATAATTTTAAGTGTACCGCTTAAGAGTTACCGAGTGAGTGTATTATTTGTTTCTATTATTGTTTTATCGTTTATTAATCTCTCGTCATTCCTTAATGTTTCAGATTTTACTCAACCACCACCGCGCGAGATGGAGCAGGACGGCGACGACGACAACTCCGTCGGCAGACGCGGGGTGGAGGAGGAGGAGGAGGTTGCCGAAATGGCCGGCGCGCGATCCATCGCGGCCCTCTGTCCGAGGCCGTTGGACAATTTGGTACAGGGCGTGCAGGTTACCGAGGACGTAGACTCGGTCATGGTCTGCTGCACGTCCCTGGAGCCGATTGTCTGCGAACAGGGGTGTACGCTCTACACCCGACCGTTCGCGATCGCGCGTTGTGCCAACGTAAAGCTGACGCGCTACCTCGCGAAGAGGCCGCTATTCGTCGGGGCGCGAGGAGTGTACTCCGCAACGGCGGCGACGAAGGAAGGAGCGGGAAAAACGTGCGACCCCAACGCGCGAGAGAAGAAGCCCTGGTCCGAGTACCGTTTGGCGACGGTGGACGGTCGCCTGGTCCTCGTACTATTCCAGTACGACGACCAGTGCGAATTTTTACGGGACGTGCCGGTGCGAGCGACCGAGCGAGAGCCGAGCCGGCTGCAAGTATGCAGCGCCGCTTTTATGCGGAAAGTCTTGCTACGCGCGGCTAAACTGTGCCACGACGATAGCGAGACCGCACGCGGCGGCGTAAGTTTTGCGCGCTACGAGGTGGACCGCGACTATCAGATCTTTCAGCGGGATTTCGCAAACTTTGCGCGTCACCTCACGTCGGTCATCGAGGCGACCGACTTGCGCGAGGCGTGCGGGATCGCCTATCTGCGCTTTTACGTGGCGCAGCACGGCTTACGGCTCGATAAGGGTCACGCAAAGACCCTTCTCGCTCGGATCGCGCGAGTGGACCACGATCACGTGGACGTGATCCAGATTCATCGCGCCGACAAGATGCGCTGTACCGCCGCACCAGCGCCAGGACCAGGAGCTTCGACGATGACGATGGCGGCAACGCGGGACTCGGACGACGACGCGTTGCTGATTAAACTATCGAGCCGCGTAGCCCGCGATCACAACTCGCTAGCCGGAATGTATCGGGGCTGCATCCGGCTAGACGACAAGGTCGATCGCTATCGAGCGGGTTTTCTGGCCGATTACGGGTATTTTTGCCGACACGCCTCGGCGCCGGGCGCCCAACACCTTGTCACGTTCGCCCAGGCGTACAATTCGTCGGTAAAAATGGCCAGACCCGCCGATTCCGGCTATCTGGCCAATTACCTGATAGCCGGTGGCTACGCGGCCAATCGCGGCGATAAGAGGATGGAGGATGTGGCGGAGGCGACGTGTCAATACTCGCGCGACCTCGCCGCCTACTGCGCGACTTTCGTCCGCCACGGGCACGCGCTGCGCGTCGAAGAGGTGGTCACGCTGGATCGCGCTCGAGTGATACCGCACCTCTGCGCCAACATCTCGAGCGCGATCGATATTCTCGGCATTTTTGCCGAAGGTGTGCCCACCATACGACGCGCCAGCTCGTCGAACGACGCCTCATAATGCGCTTCGGCGCGTGGCCTCGTCATTTCGACGAGACCGTGGGCGCCGATCTGAGGCTCGTTCGACGAAGCGTCAGGTCGACGTGCGGTGGCGATGCTGGCGAACGCGGCCAGCGTGAGCCTTTCTGCCCGCCCGCGCACGCGTGGATTCCGCGCTATCTAGTACGGCTTCATATCCGCCAAGTACATGAAGGAACACCCCATCGACTGGTGCGAGCTCGTAGAGTCGTTCGCCACCACGTTCGACAACGCGGCTAGAGACGCACCGCCGTTCTCGATGGGACGTTTCCTATACATGTACAGTAGGCACACGTGGTACGATTGCCGCCACGTCGACATCGTCCGCGTAATGGCTGCAGACACTATCGCGCGCGCATTGTCGCTGGAGCCCGGCACGACCGTCGCCCGTGTCGCGTGCTCCAGCCTACGGCCGTCGACGACAACGAGGACCTGTATCGCCGCTTCAGTGGTGCGGTTAGATAGTTCGACGTCTTTCCGTACCACTGGATAAGCGGTACGGCTAAGCAACATTCCTGGGTCCTCGTTAAACACGACGACCGACGTCCGCCGACCGTTAAAACGTGCGCGAGTTGATGCGGCAGGCGAGATTGGCTCGTAAAGCGACGGCGAAAAGGAAGGCGGGCAGAAAGGGCAGAGGAGGAGCTAAAGCGAGCAAGAGGAGGAGGAGGAGGAGTAGTGTCTCCTCCTCGGCGATTGTGGAGTGGTCGTCGCCGTCACCCTCGCCTTCGCCCTCGCCCTCGCCCTCTTCCTCGCCCTCCCCACCGCCACCGCCGCCCGAGTCGTCGCAGCTACCGTCGCCGTCGCCCTCGCCACCGCAGCCGCAGCCATTACATACGTCTTCGTCGTCGTCGTCGTCGTCGTCGTCGTCGTCGTCATCGCCGCCGCCGCCGCCGCCGCCGAGTAAAAGGACGGCGGCGACGAAGAAGACGAGGAAAAACGACGACGACGACGAGGACGACAAGTGGACGCCGCACGAGGAGTCGCCCCCCGACGAGGACAAGGACGAGGAGTGCGAGCGGAAGACGCCGCCCCGTCGCGTCAAACCGCCGCCGAAACGGGCGGAAGAAAAATTGAAAATAAAGAAGACGATCCGGTACGGTCTTCGGCACGACGAGGCCTTATTAAAGCACGCACTACAGATTGCGAACGCGACAAATTTCGAAATGTGGAGCGCCTTCAAAAAGACCAACCCGGACCTCTTCGGTCACTGTCGCGTCCGCGATATAATGGACTGACTAGCCCAGTTGGCCAGAGGTCTCGGGACCCAACAATTCAAGGCGCTCCACGGTGATCGCGAGATTGCCGCGCTTCGCAATCTGTTGCGCGAAGGCCGTAGCGGATCGTCTTCTCTCTCTCTCTCTCGCACTCTCTCTCTCTTTTATCTCTCTGTTGTAAATAATTTGTATATATTTGTAAATAATTTGTAAATAATCTTTTCATGTAGTCTACGCGCTTCAGGGGACTTGTCCCAGAGCGCTAAAAATCTTATATCCCGCACATCGACACATATATCGATCGTCATTACGTCTATCGTGTTTATAAATTATACAGTTACACACATGATACTTGGAAGGCTCAACTTAGTACTGCAGAGATATGTCCAGACATGTATGTTATAATTATTTCATGTCCGATATCGAGGTGGTGGTACTAATAACGCGGACGATAGAGCATTCTTCCTTCTCGTTAGGGAGGTCGCCAACGAAACAATTTATTATATATCTAATACAGTTGGAAAATTGGAGAATAGTCTGTCTGCTGAAACTCTAAGGGGGAATCGTCCGATTGCACGCACGGATATATATTGTTACGTCCTCGGGACGGCTTTTGCGAAATATCGCAAAGGCTTCTCACTCACACACTCACTCGCGTCTCGCGAAATGAATACTCTCGTAGTGATGTTATGATCTTTAATGCGACGATCCAATACACAAAAGCGAAAAGATACAATAAAATATGCATGCACGAAAGAATGAAAGAATGTTCTGATCTAGACACGTCCGTCCGAGTTGACAGCTCGACCAAACCTAATATGTCGCCGAAAAACAACGACAGGGCGGTTGTCAATAAACAACCCCCTTAACGATGACTCTCAGAGGATGATGTTCAGGGGATGAAAGACCAGGGACATAACACTGCCCCCTTCCTTAAAAATCGTCCCGACAATCAACAAGGGGTAGTTGCTTTTGTGCGCTGACTCCCTCAACAAATGTGCTCCGATGTCGATTCCAGGGCACCGACGAGCCTTCTTGCTCTACCCTAGGCTGCTGCCTAGGTTACCGAGCGACTCCGTCTAACAGTCCCCAATCGACGTACGCCTTCTTCAAATGTTGACTCCAGGGCTTCCACGAATCATCTTGCTCTACCCTGAGCTCCTGCTCAGGTTAACGAGCGATTCGCCACTCGAAGCCCAATCGATTCTCAGCGTTCCACTTGACACAAAATGATCTTCATCATTCTTTACATCCCGGTCTCCCTGTGATTTCTTACTTCGAAAGATCTTCGGACAAGGGGGGAGGGATAACTACCGTGGACCCATCGTTCCTCATGAACTGCCCAAGTCCCTGCCTCGGCATTTGCCCAACGTCCCGCGGGAAAACCATGGATCAAAAAAACCGCGGGCGAGGCAGTCTTCTTAGAGTGCAAATTTCCCTCTTTTCTAGAAAAATTTAGCTCGACGTTCAGCTTCGGGAAGGTTCAGCTCGATATTCGGCTCATCCACCATGTTCGAAAATTTTCCTTTAGGTAGACCTTCCAGGACAACGACTCATAACAGCAGGAGAAACCCAAGGACTGTGTGACTCTTCAATCACTCCACGTGTTCTCATTTCCTCAATATTTTTATCCACTTCCTCTCTTAAATGGATTGGAATTCTACGGGGAACCTGTTTAATGGGGAGAGAGTCTTGCACATTTATGACATGTTCTACTGAATTGCAGTTTCCCGCAACAATATCTCCGGAAAATACATTTTCAAATTCTCTTAAAAATTCAATAAAATTCCTTTTTTCTAAATCTGTTAATTTTTTAGAATTGTTTTCGAAGAGTTCTTTCAAGGGAACCGGAACTTCTTCTGAAGACTTTTCAATTCTAGCTATTTTTCCTTCTAATCCAGAAACTCTAAAAGCTGATTCAAACACTTTTTCTAAATTAATCATTTTCAAGAAATCTACTCCCAACAAACATTGATAACTAATATCAGCAACGATCATAGGGATATTCACAGAAAATCTTCCTAATTCGACTCTAACTTCCGTTTGAAATTTAATAGGAACTTCTTCTTCAGTGGGATATTTTAGATTAATATTTCCTTTACGAACACTATTCTTTTTATCAATAATACTACTATTCACAATAGAAACATCGGAACCCGTATCTACCTTGAAAGAACACTCTTTTCCATTAATTTTTCCTTCATAAATAAAATAATTTAAATTATTTCTTATGCTATTGACATTAAAACTAATTCTCGGGGAATTCCTTTCGCGAGCCGAACTTCCCCCGCACAGCTCGGCTAACCCGAGTTTCCCTTTTCCTCCGGGCAATCAGATCGAAAATGTCCGACTTTCCCACACGTCCAACATTCTTTTCGGCCGGCGCCAAATTTGCTGCCTTGCCAATTCTTTTTTTCAAAATTCCCCTTTTTTTCTTTCCCCTCTCGCTCGCCTTCCGTTTTATTTACTTGCGCTGCGTCTTTCTTTTCATTAAAATTTTTATTAAAATTTCCTTTCTTTTTTTCGCATCCCTCCCCTTGAATCATTTTAATCGTTTTTGCTCTTTCTATTGCGACACTCAAAGATGTAACATTTTCTAATTGAATCGTTCGCTTCACAAAATTGTCAAAAATTGCCGAAATGAATTGCGCGCAGGCGATTTTGTCTCGAACTTCATGCGAACACTCGGGATATGCGAGGCGAACTAATCTGTCTAATTCTGAACCCAACGCGGCTAGATCTTCACCAAATTTCTGTTTTCTATTAGTAAACTGGACATAAAAATTTTGGGATAAATATCCCTCCCCAAATCGCAACTCAAGTTTGGATTTTAGTTCCGCGAATTCTAAATGTGATACATCTTGAACTGTCTCTAAAACGGTGCGCGCTTTTCCCCTCAAACACGAAACGAGAGCGACAGTCTTTGTTGAATCATCCCATCCATTCGCCCGAGCAATTAAATTAAACTGAGAAAAATATTCTCTAAGCGATACCGTTCCATCGAACATATCTGGCTTTAATTTAAAACCTAGTTCTGTGCGAACGCGATTTTCTCTGGCGTTATCAAATCGCGATCCCGAATCTCCGGAAGCTCTATTATTAGAAGGACTTAGCTGTCTGTCGCGTGCGAAGATCCTCTGCTCTAATCGGCGCAACTCTTCGTCACGTTGCTGTAATACAGCTTCAAAACGCACTTGCTGTTGACGACGTTCCTCCTGCAGCTGTCGGATCTCGTCCATCGCAGTGTGCATAAAGTCCACTTCCGTCGGCGTTCGTTCCGTCGGCTCCTCGCTCACGGTGGCTCGAGGTGGAGCTTGCGATCGGGTAATCCTCGGGGAATGTGACATTGTGACTTTTCCTTGTCGATGTTCTTCGATCCCGGACGAGCCCCCAAAATGTTACGTCCTCGGGACGGCTTTTGCGAAATATCGCAAAGGCTTCTCACTCACACACTCACTCGCGTCTCGCGAAATGAATATACTCTCGTAGTGATGTTATGATCTTTAATGCGACGATCCAATACACAAAAGCGAAAAGATACAATAAAATATGCATGCACGAAAGAATGAAAGAATATTCTGATCTAGACACGTCCGTCCGAGTTGACAGCTCGACCAAACCTAATATGTAGCCGAAAAACAACGACAGGGCGGTTGTCAATAAACAACCCCCTTAACGATGACTTTCAGAGGATGATGTTCAGGGGATGAAAGACCAGGGACGTAACAATATAAAAGAGTTTATGTTGTTGGTCTTGTTGGTGTGGTAGAGGTACTTGGTGCGGTTGGTTAGATATCTAAACTCTAGATTCTACTTTGCAAGCAAAGTGTATAACGATATTTGGAAATTTTGATTAAGATAATAATACCGCTTCTACTCTTATATTCTCCCGAGTTGCTACGTCATAGCCGGGGGAAGGGGCACCCCCAACCCCGCCTTGCGCCCGAGAACTGCGGGACTTCGCCCTCCAATCCCCCCCTGTGCGACGAATAGCTGACCAATTTTGATCCAATTTTACAATAATTTGATTTGGCATTCAATTGTGGCGTATATAACTTGGATCTTACTTATTATACAAGATATTATATGTAGGATTAAGTTATTACATCATTTTGACTGTTAGATATATTAAATTGCTTTCTGCGATACATAAAATTTTGTAAGTATGACCTATATTGGTCAAATGATTATATACATGGATTTGGCGTTTGTTGGTGGCATATTATAATCATACTTTGTTAATCATACAAGATACTGCATTGAGGATTTGGTATCTGACTTACACTGATGGATAATCATTTATTTGGTTCCTATGATATGTCAAATTTTTATATTCTGACCTATTTTGGTCGAATCTTGAAATAAATTGATTCGACATAAAATTGTGGCATGTACAACTTGGATCTTACTAGTTATACAAGATATTATATGTAGGATTAAGTTATTTATTCATTTAGACTGTTTGATATATAAAATTGGTTTCTGCGATACATGAAATTTGTAAATTATGACTTATATTGGTCGAATGATTATATACATGGATTTGGCGTTTTTCGGTGGCATATAATATTCTAACTTTGTTAATCATACAAGATACTGCATTGAGGATTTGGTATCTGATCTACACAGATGGATAATCATTTATTTGTTTCCTATGATATGTCAAATTTTTATATTTTGACCTATTTTGGTCGAATCTTGAAATAATTTGATTCGACATTAAATTGTGGCGTATATAACTTGAATCTTACTTATTATACGAGATATTATATGTAGGAGTAAGTTATTACATCATTTTGACGGTTGGATATATGAAATTGCTTTCTGCGATACATGAAATTTTTTAAGTATGACCTATATAGGTCGAATTATTATATACATGGATTTGGCGTTTGTTGGTGGCATATTATAATCATACTGTGTTAATCATACAAGATACCGCATTGTGAATCTAGTATCTCATTTATATTTATACATATTCATTTATTTGGTTCCTATGATATGTCAAATTTTTATATTTTGACCTATTTTGGTCGAATCTTGAAATAATTTGATTCGACATTAAATTGTGGCGTATATAACTTGGATCTTACTTATTATACGAGATATTATATGGAGGATTCAGTTATTTCATCATTTTGACTGTTGGATATATAAAATTGGTTTCTGCGATACATGAAATTTGTCAAGTATGACCTATATTGGTCGAATGATTATATACATGGATTTGGCGTTTTTCGGTGGCATATAATATTCAACCTTTGTTAATCATACAAGATACTGCATTGAGGATTTGGTATCTGATCTACACTGATGGATAATCATTTATTTGTTTCCTATGATATGTCAAATTTTTATATTTTGACCTATTTTGGTCGAATCTTGAATAATTTCTTTTTTTTTTGGTCCGGCCCCTTTGCGGAAAACGGTCGATAGAAAGAATAAGTGCAATGTATAATATCTAGGCGAGCGATAAATATACATGCGTTAAATGTAAAATGGAGGCGTGCGAGGTATAGTATAAAGGCGTGCGATACATTGAGGCGTGCAATGTATAAAATAAAGGCGTGCAATGTACAATATCGAGGCGAGCGATAAATATACATGCAAATATGTAAAATGGAGGCGTCCAATGTATAATATCGAGGCGAGCGATAAATATACATGCGATAAATGTTAAATGGAGGCGTGCGAGTTATAGTATAAAGGCGTGCGATACATTGAGGCGTGCAATGTATAAAATTGAGGCGTGCAATGTATAATATCAAGGCGAGCGATAAATATACATGCGATAAAAGTAAAATGGAGGCGTGCGAAGTATAATATAAAGGCGTGCGATACATTGAGGCGTGCAATGTATAAAATAAAGGCGTGCAATGTATAATATCATGGCGAGCGATAAATATACATGCATTTAATGTAAAATGGAGGCGTGCGAGGTATAGTATAAAGGTGTGCGATACATTGAGGCGTGCAATGTATAAAATTGAGGCGTGCAATGTATAATATCAAGGCGAGCGATAAATATACATGCAAATATGTAAAATGGAGGCGTGCAATGTATAATATCAAGGCGAGCGATAAATATACATGCAATAAATGTAAAATGGTGGCGTGCGAGGTATAGTATAAAGGCGTGCGATACATTAAGGCGTGCGAGGTATAAAATAAAGGAGTGCAATGTATAATATCAAGGCGAGCGATAAATATACATGCAATTAAAGTAAAATGGAGGCGTGCGAGCTATTGTATAAAGGCGTGCGATACATTGAGGCGTGCAATGTATAAAATAAAGGCGTGCAATGTATAATATCATGGCGACCGATAAATATACATGCATTTAATGTAAAATGGAGGCGTGCGAGGTATAGTATAAAGGCGTGCGATACATTAAGGCGTGCGAGGTATAAAATAGAGGCGTGCAATGTATAATATCAAGGCGAGCGATAAATATACATGCGATAAATGTAAAATGGAGGCGTGCGAGGTATAGTATAAAGGCGTGCGATACATTGAGGCGTGCAATGTATAAAATAGAGGCGTGCAATGTATAATATCAAGGCGAGCGATAAATATACATACGATTAATGTTGAATAAATAGACATGCGACAAATAAATAAATAAACATGCGATAAATACAATGAGATAAATAAAATAAATAGTCGTGCGGTACATGCATATATAGAGTCGTGCTATTTATTTTGTATACATTTTTTTTAAT
Source organism: Prenolepis imparis (assembly GCF_030444845.1). Classification (NCBI taxonomy): domain Eukaryota; kingdom Metazoa; phylum Arthropoda; class Insecta; order Hymenoptera; family Formicidae; genus Prenolepis; species Prenolepis imparis. Next base: position 2,162,593 of record NW_028141174.1, read on the forward strand.
CGTACAATTTTTTCGCGATTATGTCGGATAAATTCTGGCGAGCCCTTTTCGCGGCTGAACTCGCGCAACCTCAGTTGCATGCCGCGGACAGTCGTGCCGCCAAACAGGCGCGGCTCCGCCCGGCGAAGCTGGGCCCAAACGCCCAGACTCTTAATACTTCCGGCCTTCATTGCACGCGCGATTAGCGCCTCGTCGTGGATGTCGCGGAACGTTACCTTCCCTCTCGCGCTTTCGGCCGATCTTTTCGCCGTTTGGTCGATGGTAGTAGGTTCGTCGGACGCCTCCGACGACGACATCCTCGTTCGCGATGTTGTCGGAACGGGGTCCGCTGACTCTCGCGATGGCGTTACGTCTGTGGTTGACGTTCCCGGTACGGCGGGCTCCTCCATTCGCGGCACTTTCGCCGGCGTCGGCGTTATCGCCGTCTGCGACAGACTGCGATCCACGCGGAGACGAAAGTGTTGCCGAGGCGTAGGCGACGGTGGCGACTTTGGCGACGGCGATCTCGAGGACGACGACGACGACGGTATCGCTGCACGCCTACCGCGACGTTGGTTTTTTAATATCGGCGTCGCGCTTTGCGCGGTCGACTGCGACGACGGCGGCAAGTGTAATACGGTCGTCCTCGCGCGGCGACGAATACACGGGTCCTCGTCCGACGAGGACGAGGACGAGGACGAGGACGAGGAGGTAGAGCCACGCGTCTCTCTCTACTCTCCTCCTTGTTCAACTTCCTCCTCCTCCGCCTCCGCCTCCGCCTCCACCTCATTCTCATTCTGTACCGCCTCCTCCTGCCTCTCACCCTCCTCCTCCTCCTGCACCTCTTCCTCTTCCTCTTCCTGCCTCTCCTCTTCCTCGTCGTCCGCCTCGTCCTCACTGCTCGCGTCACCCCGCCGAAAGGCCATTCGCGCCAAACGCATCTCGCGGCGCGCCATCGCCACCGTTAAATGACGGCGACGATCGCTCGGTTGCTGGTAGTTTTCGTCGTCGTCGTCGTCGTCGTCGTCGTCGTGGCGGTCGTGGCGGTCGTGGCGGTCGCGGCGGTCGCGGTGGTGATCGACCACCACCCAATGTTCAATTGACAAACTCGGCTAATCAAACGCATCGGCAGAACGTCTACATTTTCTACAAACCTGCGCACGCTATTCACGTAATTCTGGGGCCAATTTGTGCTCGCGCGCACAATCTCGGCCATCGGCGTTGACGGCTCCAGCGCGATCGCGCGAACCACCACCTGGGCGTCGACGGAACGAATAAATTTAACGGTGCATTCGCTGTGGTTGTGCCGAGCGTAAGAACGCAAAAAATGCCGCAGGTCGAGGCATCTACAATTGCCGGCAAGATTTATAACGAGTTCGTTCTTGTTCCGCGAGACGCGCATTTTTGCTCAAAAAGCAGGATGTGTATGCCCAGGTGGCGATACAGGTGAAGGCGTAGGCATCCAGGTTTGAACCGTCGCCACCTCCCGTACGGCCTTGACAATGTCGTCGGGTAGACGAAACGCGTAGGCGGTTGATAGGTACGCGTCCGCCTCGTCGCTCTCCCCGACGCTGGACGCCGCCGTGATCGCGTCGATCGTCTTTACGCGTATTACGCCGTCGCGCGCGGCGTTGGCCTCGCTGCCGGCGACAAAGGCGTTACGCATCAGTCCGTAATTGAATGTACGGCTGCGACCGTGGGCGAAAAATAATACGCGAAATTCCGCTTTCGCGGCGCGCGCCACCTGATGAATTGGCGTCCAAGCGTGCCGCGCGGAACAAAAACGGCCGATTGCGTGGACCCGTCTCAGAAAATCGACGTCCGCGCCAATGGAACGCTCGACGTGGTGGCGCCACTCGGCCGACAATCTGATAACGAGGCGTCTCCTCAGCATCATCCGCGTTATAATGCACAGTTCGTCGGCAAACAGGCCGAGGCGGTTAATCGCGTCGTCGATGTTAGCGGTACGCGTGCGATCTAACGTTATTACCTCCTCGATCCGCAGCGATTGTCCGCGCTACACGTAATTACGGCCGAAAGATAATGGGTGCTTTCCAACAACGACACAGAGCGACACAGAGCGACACAGAGTATCATTCTATCTTTGTTGTTCACTGGTATTGAAAGAAGATAGAATGATACTCTGTGTCGCACTGTGTCGTTGTTGGAAAGCACCCAATATGTCGCGTTGATATTGGCGCGCCGACTCGCCCAGCTCGCGCATACGTCGCGTGGGCGGTCTCTTCTGGCCGACGGGCGTCGTATCGTAGCCACGCGTAATTACGAATGAGGCGAGGTAGTCCGTATCCGCAGACCGCGCCATCTTGGCCGCCGAATTATACGCCTGGCAAAAAGTGATTGCGTGCGAGGCGTGCGCGGGCGAGGCGTGTCGCTTAAAGTAACCATAATTTTGTAAGAAACCGGCTCGGTACCGCTCCGGACGGCACCTCTGGCTACTGCCGCCGATGAAAATGGAACGGTGGAACAGGGCGGACAGCGAATCGGGCTCCTTCAATCCGCCCGAAAGTTTTATTAGTAGCGCGCCGCTGCCGCTGCCGTCCGCGCGGTCCTTCACTCGTAAAATATCGCCGCGGTGCACCTGCAGCAGGTCCACGTGCCGGCTATTAAGGCGGGCGATGCGCCGCAGCAACGCGCCAGCCGGGCCCCTAGCGACGCGCATACCATGCTGGGCCGCGTAAAACCGCGAGTACGCGATTCCGCACACCGCGCTCAAATCAATGTCCTCCATAATGCGACGAATGTTTCTCGCTAAAGCCTGAAAATCTATACGGAAGACGTCGTAGGCGCCGTCTACGTCGTGACGGGCGTAGCGTATTCCGCCGCGCGACGTCTCGATGCTCCGCTCGATCTGGCTTGCCGCGCGTAAGATGACTCGCTGCACGAATGCGGTGCAGCACGCGCGCAAGTGCCCGTCCTCGGTGTTCGTAGCGCGTCTTGGCACGTTACGCAAGAATGCGCCGCCCTCCTCCATCTGGAAGAGCAGAAAAATGAAACGGCCGTCGAGCGTCGCCAATTTCATTTCCGCCCACCGTCGGTCCGGCCGAGCGTCTCCCTCCTCGAGTGCGGCCCTACGTCCGCGTCCCTGAAACCTGGGCCGTGTCTCCAGGTATCGCGTGAGTTTATCGTTTAAACAAGGAGCGATGTACGGCCTTGTGTATATTGTGCAAGACACCTCGCACGTAAACGCCTCGAGCGAGGTGGCGCATATTAGTAACGAGTCAACGTCTCCTTGTACTCGCACGCGTCGATTGTCGTCGTCGTCGTCGTCGTCGTCGTTGTCGTCGTCGTCCGGGTGCCGGCGGACCAAATCCGACTCGCGGATCGGTCGAGGATGTAATTCCTCTAGGATTCGCCTCCCGTCCTGAAGATACCTGAAACAAAAAGAGAAAAGAGATTAGTAAATTATAATCACACACAGACACATACACACACACACACGCACACACTCACACGCACACACGCACACACACGGACATACAAACATGTAAATAACTTGGAGAAAAGTGGAAACTTACCGGCCACCCATCTCCTACTCCTCCTCTTCTCCGCCAGAATGATTTATGTTTATAGATGCCATATTTATATCGTATGTAGTATTACGACGGTTCGCCCATCATGGGACCCCCACCGCGGTGAGGGATCTTTCCCCGCCGGAAAGTTACCCTGTTTAAGCGTCGGGCAACCGAGAAGCGGCTTTCGATCGGCCACACCTAGCCCGACGTGGTGACTCTACGAAAAAGGTTCTCGGATTTGGGCCGAGTCCACTATTGATGCTAAAGGTTTTTACCCTCACCCCAGCTTGCGGGCGCGCACCGATCCGAACGGCCGCTTATCCAACGTGCCGGGCTAGAGGTTGCCGGTGTACATCCCCGCCGACAGGGTATGAGTCGGTGTCAGCCACGCACCGCCTCCCCGCCGCGGTCACGGACTGCGCGCTTCAACTCCCGGATAGGCTCCGTACAAGGGTGCGGAGCGGTTCTTCCACGAGTTTGCATGACCGTTCATGGGATACCACCCGTCTTACTAGGTCAGAGGCCCAGGTACTAACGTCACGCACTCTCACGGTCGGGGGGCTACTACTCCCCCCTTGGTTAGTCTCCTAGGAAATATCGACGCGCAGCCGATCGCACCCGACGCACACGCAAACACACGCACATACACACACACACACACAAAACACAAAACACACAAAAAACACAAGCACACGCACATTCACACGCGTGCTCTTAGTCACTGTCCCTCGCCGCCGGGCCCTCCCGATGGTAGGACCGAAGGTACTGCCCCAGCGGGTCACGGAGACGACGAGCCCCCCCCTCCGCGACAAGGTGGCACACGACGGGAATGGGGAAAAAAAATTGAAAAAATTAACTAAGAAACAACAATGCAGACATGTGGATTGATCGACGAGAAAATCGCGGAAGTAAATACCGTGCACTTGTGAAAAGATAAGTGAAAGTGAGAAAAAAGTGAAAAAAGTGAAAAAAGTAAAATAAAGTGATCAAAAGTGAAATGTTAAAAAAGTGAAGAATTTGATATATGTGAAAAATGTGAATAAAGTGAAGAATGTGAAAAATGTGATAAATGTGATAAATGTGAAAAATGTTATAAATGTGATAAATGTGAAAATTGTGATAAATGTGAAGAATGTGAAAAAAGTGAAAAAAGTGAAAAAAGTGAAAAAGGTGAAAAAATTGAAAACAGTGAAAATTGTGAAAAATTTTAAAATAGTGAAGAAAGTGGTGAGATGCGGGAACAGTCGCAGAAAAAAGTGCGTCACGGGCTCAGGGAGCAGTCCTCCCCCTAACGGCGCCGTACCGCCGGGCGTTTGAAGTCGTGGTCGCCTTCCCCTACCGACGACGGACCCTTGCCAGCATGGCGAGTCCTAAGGGATTCATCGGCCTCCCCCTGAAATCCCCTCCGCCCGGTGGTTCACCCTTCCAGGACCGCGAGGGTCCATTCGAGTGTTCCTTGGGTTTCGGGGAACGTGGAAAAAAACATATTAAAAAACACTGTCTCGCTCCTCCGAGTCCCCAGTACCGCGTGGCCCGACCCTCTCTCGTTATAGAACGAGAGAGAACCGGGTCACGCGGTCGGGCTCTCGAAAGGGACGAGTACTCATCGAAAGGAAATATATTTTACAAATTTTACCACCGCTCACCATACTCCATCCTCCGTCCCGACTGGCCCGCCTCCCTCCTCGTGGTCCTCGTGGTGGTCCTCGTGGTGATCTTCGTGGTGGTCCTCGTGGTAGTCCTCGTGGTGGTCATCGTGGTCATCGTGGTGGTCCTTGTGGTCCTCGTGGTCCTCGTTGTCCTCGTTGTGGTCCTCGTGGTGGTCCTCGGTACCGGTCCGCCTCCGCCGCTGGTTGAACTGAAAAAGAAAAAGATATTAGTGAGAAATAATTTTCAAAGTCCCGTATCTCGGTAACCTTGACCGGCCTCGTCAAGGTCCCGTGACCTCGGGATCTGTGCGAGATACGCGGTCGGTCTTGGTCCCGTTGGATAGATCTCGTCGAGATCTATGGAAAAGGTGCTTTGCACCGACCTCGTATCTCGCACCGTTCGCGAGATATGGTATTCGACCAAGTCGAATATTAGACCCGAAGCGGGGCGCTCTCCGAGCTCCGAGCACCACACGCTCCGAAGTCCCGAGAGGGACTGGCGATTTTTCTAGTTACCCCCTCCACCAAGTCGACTCGGCAGCGGGGTTGGGGGGGTGACCCGGATTTTGACAAAATTAATTTTTCGTTATCCCAGGGACGTACCATCCTAAGGGTCCATCCCCGATGACCCCGCGACACAGTTGGTGGTTGTTGGCGTCCGATGGAGGGGGTGAGGGGGGTTTTTTGGCAACTTTTGAACGGAGCGAGATACGGCTTTCGAACAAGAGGGCTTTTTCTTCGATCCAGGGACGCTTAATCCAACGGGTCCATCACCGACCCCACAGTGGACACGTAGAGGGGCGAGGGGGGGTTTTTTGGCAACTTTTGAACGGAGCGAGATACGGCTTTCGAACAAGAGGGCTTTTCTCTACATCCAGGAGCGCTCTGTCCAACGGTACCATCTCCGACCACGTACAGTGACAGGGGGGGAGGGGTTTTTTGGCAACTTCTGAACGGGGCAAGATACGGCTTTCGAACAAGAGGGCTTTTTTTATATCCAAGGACGCTCTGTCCTACGGTACCATCCTCCCCCCTCGCCGGCATACCACTTTCCCCTGAGGGGGTAAATCTTGGAATTTCGTTAGAGAAGCGAGATTTTAGACACGCCGTATCTCGGGAACGCTACGAGATACGCGAGTTTTAATCGCGGGGTCGGTCTAGGAAGGCTTCTCGCTCGTGATTGGTGGGTTTCCAAAAATAGCGATATCTCGGGAACGGTAGGAGATAAATGATTTTTTTCGGCGGGGTCCGTCCACGTTCGTGGAAGGCTTCTCGCGCGTGATTAGTCGATTTTCATAATCGCGATATCTCAGGAACGGTACGTCGCGGATGAATGGTCAAAAGCGCGATTGATCACGTTTGCAAACACGTAAATACTAATGGAATAATAAAAAAAAAAAATTTTTTGAGTTTACATTTTGTATAACATTTATTTCACATAATTGAGGATCGAAACTCGGGGGACCGGAAGGGACCAATAGTATGTTGCATCACGCGAAACCCGATCGCTGTGCGACCGATAGGTTCGGAGATATTAATTTTTAAAATTTTTTCGTATTTATTTTATTATATTTTTTCTATCAAACATTAAGGGACGAAACTTGCAGGGTCGAAGGGGTTCGATGGTACCTACTTTGTCGCAAAGAAAGATGGCTGTGCGTCTGATACTTTCCGAGATATTAATTTTTATATTATTTTCGTTTTTAATAAATTTTATATTTATTTACAGATATTAAGGGATGAAATTTGGAGGGTCGAAGGGGTTTAATAGTACCTACTTTGTCGTCAAGGGAGATGGCTGTGCGACTTCTAGTTTCCTATTAATTTTTTTAGTTTTTTCGTATTTATTTTATTTAATTTTTTCTATTAAACATTAAGGGACGAAACTTGCAGGGTCCAAGGGGTTCGATGGTACCTACTTTGTCGCCAAGGGAGATGGCTGTGCGATTTATAGTTTCAGAGTTATAAATTCTCAAAGTTTTTTCGTTTTTATTTAATTTAATTTTTATTTTAAGAGATTAAGGGATGAAACTCACAGTGTCGAAGGGGTTTAACGGTACCTACGCTGTCACGAAGGGAGATGGCTGTGCGACTTCTAGTTTCCTAGATATTCATTTTTTAAGTTTTTTCGTATTTATTTTATTTAATTTTTTCTATCAAACATTAAGGGACGAAACTTGCAGGGTCCAAGGGGTTCGATGGTACCTACTTTGTCGCCAAGGGAGATGGCTGTGCGATTTATAGTTTCAGAGTTATAAATTCTCAAAGTTTTTTCGTTTTTATTTAATTTAATTTTTATTTTAAGAGATTAAGGGATGAAACTCGCAGGGTCCAAGGGGTTTAACAGTACCTACGTTGTCGCGAAGGGAGATGGCTGTGCGACTTCTAGTTTCAGAGTTATAAATTTTAAATATTCATTCCTTTTTATTTAATTAAAATTTTTCTATCAAAGATAGAAGAAGGAAACTCGCAGGATAAAAGGAGTTTGATGGTACTTACTTTGTCGCGAAGAGAGATGGCTGTGTGATGTATAGTTTCCGAGTTTATAATTTTTCTATTCATTTCTCTTTTATTTTATAAAAATGTTTCTATCAAAGATGGAGGGACGAAACTTGGAGGATACAAGGGGTTTAATGCTACCTACTTTGTCGCGAAACCAGATAGCTGTGCGATCGATAGTTGACGAGTTATTAATGAAATCGCGTATCTCAGAAACGACAAGTCGTACGAGAAAAACACGAGAGAGCAATTTTGTTGATCTCGTCCAATGAAGCGAGAAAGGTATCTTGTCTTTTTTTCGTAGGACGCACCGTTACCGAGTTATCGCTATTATGAAAATCTACCAATCACGCTCGAGAAGCCTTCCCCGAACGTAGACGGACCCCGCCGAGAAAAATCCTCTATCGCTTACCGTTTCCGAGATATCGCTATTTTTGGAAACCCACCAATCACGAGCGAGAAGCCTTTCCCAAGCCTAGACCGACCCCGCGATTAAAACTCGCGTATCTCTTACCGTTCCCGACGCCATACGGCGTGTCGATGATCATCAAGATACAAAAAAATCACCATATAGGGGAGATATTTATATATATTGTATATATGGAACTTGGACGGCTGCCGGGGCTCCGGCAACATGGAAAACTCGAATGACTCGGATGACTCGGATAATTCGGAAAACTAAATTTGGTAAGACTTAGAAAACTGGGGAAAATTGGGAAAAAGTAGGAAATACTTGAGACGATTCGTTTGTAGGATGAGAGATTGGCTTGAGAGAGAGAGAGAGAGAGAGAGAGAGAGAGAGAGAGAGAGAGCAATGTATAAATAATTTTTTGGAAATACATTTATTGAGAAACAATAAAATACAGATATAAAAAGGCAAAAACGCATTATTAATTTTTTTATATAATATATTAGTTATATACCCTTTTCCTTATTATTTTTTTAAAATAAATATGAATATAAAGAATGATCTTTAAAAACATAATTTTTGTACATTATTTTGCTTTATTACCATATTATGTCGCAAGAGTAGAATTGTTTAAGACGTTGAAAATTGTGTCCTTAAATTTCCTTCTTTGAAATAGATGATTAAATCTGAAATAAGTAATTGATCAATATGTACATCAATATATATCGTAACTCTATGGGATAAGAAGCATACGATAGTACAGAGTTTCCTCTTTAAAATGCTAAAAAGCTTAAAATGCTAAAATGATTTTAAAGAGGAGACTCTGTACCATCGTATGCTTTCTATCCCATAGAAAATGCGCCATTTTCAATATATTTATCTCGCAACATTAAAACGAATAGGTTCTTAAAGTAGAGATTCCAAGGTTCATTTACATTTTTTATAAACCTTTCTGTTTTAATTATTTACCAAGTTATTGTCATTTAAAATTTTAAAATTTCAAGTGTACCGCTTTTTTTTCGAGTGAGTGTAGAATGAAGGATGCGTGGAAAGGGAAAAAAATACATAAACAAAAGAAAACACTTACCCGTGACTACGGACTCTGGTGCTAGACGGAGGTCCGCAGTTGTCGCTCCGGGCTCCTCGCGAAGCGCAAAGCGAATATGAGACGAGCTGGAAAATAAAGTAGGGTGCAAGAGGTTAAAACAAAGCGAAGCGAACGTGTGTTTGTTTCCACACACAAAGAGAGAGAGAGAGAAAGAGAGAGAGAGATAGAGAGAGAGAGAGAGAGAGAGAGAGCGCTACTCGCGATACTTACCACAAGCGATCCGAAGATGGGCCGGATTCGTGATCGGATAAGAGACGAGCGGAACAGGGAACGCTGGCGGTGATACCTAAAAAGAAAAAAAAATTAAAAACGAACACACACACACACAGCTGTGGCGAACAGTTTGGAGAGGAAAGGGTAATCGTTGTAGTGGAGCGGGTAAAAAAAGTGGTAAGTAAACGAAATAGTCTCGACGATGTGCGTTACGGGCTCGGGGAGCAGTCCTCCCCCTAACGGCGCCGTACCGCCGGGCGTTTGAAGTCGGGGTCGCCTTCCCCTACCGACGACGGACCCTTGCCGGCATGGCGAGTCCTAAGGGATTCGTCGGCCTCCCCCTGAAATCCCCTCCGCCCGGTGGTTCACCTTTCCAGGACCGCGAGGGCCCATTCGGGTGTTCCTTTGGGTTTCGGGGAACGTTGTAAAAAAGCACAGATTAGAAAATAAAATAACCTCGCTCCTCCGAGTCCACCGGTACCGCACGCGTGGTTAGCGCGGACGGCCTCTTCCTCTCTTCTCTCTACGCGCCAACGTTGGCGCGTAGAGAGAAGAGAGGAAGAAACCGTCCGCGCGAACCACGTGTGCAGTACGGGTCCTCGAGATGAACGAGGTAACGGAGTTGGGTGTAACGCGCGAAGATAAGTATGTGAACCCCTCGCTCACCCTCTCCAATCTCTGTCTCGCGATAGAATCCGGTTTTGCCGGTGGTTTCCAGGGATAACCTGGAGCACCGGAAAACGGAAACCCCTCCCGCCTCGCACCACAGATGAGACTTAACGATGATGAGAACAAGATTGAGAGTTAAATAGAATATAAGAATAGAGATAGACGACAATGAATTACACGAGAAGCTGTACTCACCTCGACAACGGGGTCCTCTGTTTGACGGGCGCCTCAAGGATGCGTGTCGAAAAAAACAATCAAAGAAAACAGACCTGTGAACGAAACGCGCGAGATGATTATATAATGTCGAAGGAACAATATGTTGTTGGGGGGGAGGAGCACACGAAAAACTTACCAACAGCGGCCTTGGTCGCTGCCGAAAAAGCGTCTTTAAAAAGACGGATGTGTCAATCCGAGATGTATCTCGAGGATAATCTGAAAAGAAAAAAGAAATATATCCCTAACAGCACATGATATTATACGTATCATCCCATTTTTATACTCATTGTACTGTGATCATCCGTAAAATACTGAGATCAACGCTATAATATCTTTCACAGTATGATTCTGTTTTCTTTCGTGCGCGTATAATCTCAGGTTTGACTCAAAGTACGGAAACAATACGTACGCCTTCCTACCGCGCGAGTAAAATCTCAGGTTTTACTCAAAGTTCTGAAATGGTGCAACGTACTCATTTCTCCCGCGCGTGTATAATCTCAATTTTACTCGCAAGATACAGAAACGGTAAGTATACCAACGACATAGTGATGCCAGAATGGATACTGGCAGCAACAAATTATTTCACATAGAGTATAGCTCGACTGTCCAATAGCACTCCATGTCGACTCGACAATCGAGATGCTATTGGTGCTAAACGCCGAGCTATACTCTATGTGAAATAATTTGCTGCTGCCAGCGTATCCATTTTGGCATCACTACGACATCTGCATACGTCATTCCTGTTTCGATCTTTTTCCGGTAGCCCTGAATGGCATCGAAAAGAGATATTGAAGCGTGACTGTGATATCAAAGGTAATCCTCTTTCTTTTTACTTTTACATTTCATAAAATATTGAATAAAATTAGCGAAACAAATTTTATATATATAAATTATATGATTTTTTACATATTTTGTATATCTTTTCGTAAAATTTATTTTGATCAAGAGTTTAAGGTTATCCTTGTGCTTGCAAAGCCGTATAGGTATTCAATACCAAAAGATGTAAAGATATAATGATTAAAACGTTTTAACTACATATATTTTAATAATATACAGTTTCCGCAACATAGAGTAACTTCTAAATTGTCAGCAGAATAGTTTCACAAATTATAAAATAATTCTTTTCTATTGGCGTTGCCTGCACTTCATGATGAATAAAAATTTTATTTTTGTTTTAATGATTTAAATTGAATTTTTTACTTGTACGTAATTGTACAATTTATATCTATATTATTTTTTAATATGAAATAAATTAAAGAATTATCTGTCTTGTAACATTATCTGTATATAATCATCAGTCTTATAACATTAACATGCTTTCAGTTCTTAGAATTGCAAATACCAAATTTCTCAGCTGTATTTCTATGGTGCTTTTGTTAAAAAAAGCTTTTGAGTTCCACATTGGTATTATTATTTTGATCAGTTGCTGGCTGTGTTTTCTATCTATCGCTGTTCAGCATTCTAAGCTGGAGAAGATTTACGCAACAGGTATGCTTTATTCAACACAAAAGCCTCTTGCATAATGCTAGGTAACAAGCAATAGGAACAGTAAATAAAAAATATCCCTCAATATAAGAGCAGGGAATAATATCTATTCCTTGCTCTTATTCGTGGATATTTTTTATTTCCTGTTCCTATTGCCTGGCATTGTGCAAGGGGCTATACACTTTAACTTTTTTAACTTTGAATTTAATCTGAAGTGATATATTTCTTTATAGAAATTTAACGTACAAACAAAATATCAAATTTTCTTTTTATCCATATTATAAAATTGTTTTATTTTTAATGAGCTAATTTTTAAAAAGTTATAATAATCTAATGTCATAATTTAAATAATACAAATAATCCTTTTTACATTAACTTTTATTTTAAGTTAATTTAATTTGAAGTGATTTATTCTTTGTTTATACTTATAACATTAACATGCTTTCAGTTCTCAGAATTACAAATATCAAATTCCTCAGCTGCATTTCTATGGTGCTTTTGTTAAAAAAAGCTACTGAGTTCCACATTGGTATTATTATTTTGATCAGCTGCTGGCTGTGTTTTCTATTTATCGGTGTTCAGCATTCTCTGCTGGAGAAGATTTACGCAAGGTATGCTTTATTCAACATATACACTTAAACTTTATTAATTTTGAATTTTTCAAACTTAAAAATGTTCCTATGTGAAAGAAAACGAAATATTTCAATATAAAAAACAATGCTTCTATGTTTCTTTATATAAACTTAAGAAACAAAATTTCCTTTTTATTTATTTATATTATAATTGTTTTGCTATTTAGAATGAGCTTATTTTTAAAAAGTTATGACATTCTAATATCATAATTTAAATAATGCTTATTACATATAACTTTTTTTAACTTTGAATTTTATTAATTTATCTTAAGTTAATTTAAGCTTAAATGAGTTATTTTTTTGTTTATGCAAAACTTTTAATTTAGTTAAAAGAAATATTTAATCATCTTTGATATTATAAATTTATATATAATTACATATAATGTTACATATAATGTTATGAATAATGTCCTATACAATTAAACAATATTCCATATATTTCCTATACATATATATAAGCTTCATTTTGTAAAAAATAAAATTTTTAATTTCATATTTTTAATTGTAATCACTCGAAGTTAAGTTAATTATAAATATTTTTATTATTAATTTTATTTTGTGTGTGTGTGAAATAATGTTTTTTAAAATTAACTTAAACTTTTCACTAAGTTTTTATTTATTTACATAACTTTTCACAAAATTTAGTTATTTTTATAGCCATTGAGTTTAATTTCAGAAAAAAATTAACTTATCCAACTCTTGTATTTTTTTACACTAATTGATTTATTACTAATTGATTTATTCCGTTATTTGGCATTCAAGTTAAATTAAAAGTATTAAGATATTAAGAAATGAATATTTTACGATATATTATATGTTTGATGTCAAATTATATCAATTTTAAAACTACACATTCTCTGAAACAAAAATTTACAAAAAATTATAATTATAAATATCAAAATATAAATATATCAAAATCAAAATATAAGTATATAAATATATAAATATGTATCATATAATATAAATATATATTTAAATATATCATAATAAATTATATATAAAATATAAATAAAATATATATAAAATAATACATGTATGTATGTATGTATGTATGTATATTTATTCCGCTGCCCCTAAGGGATTGCGGGGCGTTTTCAGGGGACCGCCAAACCTCTCACAGCCACCCGTCTATCTTCGACCTCTCTTTACAAAACTTCCTTTATACATAATACATCCGATCCTCCTCTTTTTCTCTCTTCTCCTCTCGTGTCATCCTTCCTTCCTTCCTTCCTGTCTCCCGGGCCTCTGTTTCCTCTTCCTTTTCCCCTCCTCCTTTCCTCTCTCCCTCACCCTTTTACACAATTTTCTCATCCCCCTAACCTGGCCAATTGGAGACCTCACAATAATCTAACCTAACCTCCCTCACCCTTTCCCCCTCTCCCCTCCTCCTCTGCTCCACTTCCTCTTTATCCTCACTCCCCCCTCCTACCCAACTCCAGCCCTCCCTCCTCCTCCGCCTCTCCCCTTACCAGCTCCCTACCTTTATCTTTTGACCCACTCTCCTCCCTCGCTATCCCACCACTATTCCTCCCCGTCTATTTCTATCTTCCTATTCCATACCCTTACCGCCTTCCCTTTCTTTTCCTCCTCTCTCGCCCATTCTAACATTTTCCACCTTATTCTCCTCTCCTCCATCGTCAAATCCTCGTCTATGACAACTCCTCACCTTCTCCTAAAATCCCACTTTCTTTCTAACAGCTTTTCCCTATCCTTCTCTTCTTTCAATTCCGCTATCAGCACTTTCTTCCCCCTTTCCCCCGTTCTTTCTCTAACTTCCCTCACCTTCACCTCCTTTCCTACCGCCCATGCCATCAACCATTCCATCATCATTCTTCTTTCTTCCTCATCATCCCCCTCTATCCCTCTCCAAATTATATTCTCTTTCCTAATTCTTCTCCTCTCTATCTCCTCTCTCTTCTCTCTCTCCTCTCTTTCCTTTCCCCCTCCCTCTAATCTCTTCTTTCTTTCTAACGCCCTCCCTTCCCACTTCCTCCCTATCCTATCCTCCTTTCCACCCTCTTCCCTTCCCCCTTCTCCTCCCTTTTTCTCTCTATCTTCCCTCTTTATCTTCTATCTTCATCTCTTTCCCCCCCTTATCCTTTCTCCTAACTTCCTCTTCCATCAACTTCCACCACCAATCCCTCTTATTTCCCTCCGCATTTCCCCCCGCCCCTCTCTCTCTACGCTTACTTCTCTCCTTCCCCCCCGACTCTTTCCTCCACCCTACTATCCCCTTCTGTCTCACTCCTCTCACCCCCCTCTCCCTTTCTCCATTTTCCCTTCCCCTTTCACCTTCCTCCTCACCTCCCCTCTCTCACCCTCACCCGATGTCCACTCTCCTCCTTCCTCCTCGTCCTCTTCTCTCTTCGCTTCTCTCTTCTTCCCGCCTGCGCCTACTTTCTTCTCTCTTCCTCCGCTCTCCCCCTTCACCGGCATATCTCCTCCTCTCTGCCTTTTGCTCACACACCTTCTCCTTCCGCCACCTCTTCCCTCCGCTGCACTGCTTCATTCCTGCCATCTTCCATCCGCTCTCCTCCAAATCTTCTCCCGTCCTCTCCCGCTCTTCCCTTTCTTTCTTCCATTCTTTCCTCACCTTCCTTCTCTTTCCTCCGCTCTCCTTTTACCACATCGCACCACCTCCTGTCCTCTCCGCTCTCCGACTCTTTCTCTTTGCACTCCTTCCTCTCTTTTCTCCTTTCCTCTTCCATTCTCTTCTCCCCTTGCATGCTCATCCTCCATAACCTCTCACTCGCCTCCATTCTCTGTAACCTTTTCTCCACTCCTCTTCTTTCCTCCTCCACATTCTCCCTCTCCGTATTCCTCTCCATCATCTTCAACATCTTCTCCATCATCCTCCTCATCTCCTTTATCTCTCTCACTCCGTCTTTTATCTACTCCATCTTCCGCTTCCACTCTATCCAACCAACTCCGTATGAAAGCTGCCACCGATCTGTACCACACTCTCTCTTCCTCTTGCCTTTCTCTACTTCTGTACTTCTACACCCACGTGCACACTTTTCCAACCATCTGTTTCCGCTCTCTCTGCCGCTATCACGGCGCCCTCGATCCTGCACGTGTCTCTCCTCGCTACATCCAGCGCCCTCTCTGACAACGCCTCTTCTCCGTACTACCGCACTCTGCCTTATCCTCCTTTTACCGACGCCTCTCCTTTTCCTCCACGTCATCGTTCTTCATCCCGTGCTTATCTTTCCTTCTTTCCACACTCCAATTTTTCATCCGCCAGTGCTCCTCCACCGTTCCATCCTCTTCTTTCCCTTCGCGGCCACTCACTCCATTGCTCCCAAGCCATCTCCTCCTCACCCATTTTCCGCCTCACCCTCTCTATACCGCCTCCACTTCTCACCTAAACTCGGAGCACCGACCGTCGCCTGTCACTACTCCGACGGCCATCTTTTCTCCTATAAAATAATACATAATAAAATATATATATATAAAATATCAAAATATATACAGCTGTAGGTTGTTACTACTATTTTATACTCGTAGAGGTAGGGACAGGTAGTTGGATGCTGAGGTGTGCGCAGTGACGAGATTCTTAAGTGCAGTTAACACATTATATTTACATTATTTACAGGTGTTTACGTGTCTGTGTACGGTAATCGATAGGTACGTATTTCATTTGTCCTCCCCGTTTCTTCGTCTGAGTCCCCTGGTCTTGGTGGGAGGTCGTGGCCTCGTCCTTCGTTTGTGTCGCCTGGTCTTGAACGTCTGGCCCGGTCGTCCTCGGTTCTTCCGTCGGATACTGTAGGTGGCCGTCCTTGGGACGCGAGCGTTTAGTACCCGGTCGTGGACGTTTGTCGCTAGATCGCGGACGTTTGCCGCCTGTGTCCTTGTTGGAGTCCTGGAATATCCTAACGCCTAGGATTTTGTGCCGACGTTGCGACCACGGCGTACAGGCGCCAGAGGCAGGCGAAGAGTCGCCGGATCGTTGGCGCGTAACGCCGGTGTCGAGGCGCAGGGCGCCAGAGGCAGGCGAAGAGTCGCCGGATCGTTGGCGCGTAACGCCGGTGTCGAGGCGCAGGGCGCCAGAGGCAGGCGAAGAGTCGCCGGATCGTTGGCGCGAGCGCCAGAGACAGGCGAAGAGTCGCCGGATCGTTGGCGCGTAACGCCGGTGTCGAGGCGCAGGGCGCCAGAGGCAGGCGAAGAGTCGCCGGATCGTTGGCGCGTAACGCCGGTGTCGAGGCGCAGGGCGCCAGAAGCAGGCGAAGAGTCGCCGGATCGTTGGCGCGTAACGCCGGTGTCGAGGCGCAGGGCGCCAGAGGCAGGCGAAGAGTCGCCGGATCGTTGGCGCGTAACGCCGGTATCGAGGCGCAGGGCGCCAGAGGCAGGCGAAGAGTCGCCGGATCGTTGGCGTGTAACGCCGGTGTCGGGGCGCAGAGCGCCAGAGACAGGCGAAGGGTCGCCGGATCGTTGGCGCGTAACGCCTGTTTGTTGATTCCTCTTGCTGAGGAGATGAAGTGGCGTCGGCTGGGTTCGCCTGCGAGCCGTAGCTTCCTCCAGAGGAGGAAGATTTTCCTTAGCGCCCAAAATTTTGCTGTCTCTTTTGTCTTCTTTCTGGTGGAGCGTCGAGCGCTTGTAAAAATGCGTGGGCAGAGATTCTGTTTTTCTCTGCGGGGGTCCCCTTTATATACCCGATTAACTGTTTCTTACTTTCGGGAAAGGAAACTTGGCGTGCGACGCCTAGCGAAGGTTTTTGGTACTGCGCGGCGCGCGTTTATGTAGCCTCCGCGCCGTCTTTCATCTTCGAATTAGTTTCCCGGCGCGCGCCGCCTAGCGGCGGCGACGGAAGCGTCGCCGTGCTTCTTGTGGCGAGTACCGCCACATTACCCCCTGCGTTGTATTTCACTGGAGTAGTTGGAATCGCACTGTTTTGCGCGATGTTCTTCCACTCCGTGTTTTTATTTCCTTAGGTGGCGGTTCCTGTGCTGCTGGCGTTGCGTGTGCTGGAATATTCTGAGTCTCCAGTTTTTCTCTTATGGGTATTGACTCCTTTGCCAATATGTACGCCGGTTTTAATCGGTCTTTTGTTACGTGGACGGTCTTTCCGTTAATCCGTAACTTATAGACTTTTTCTGTTTTGCCGAGGACTTCATACGGACCATCGTAGGTTGGTTGGAGGGCCCGTGTTGGTGCGTCATGTCTGATAAAGACATGTGACGTAGTTTCCAAATCCTTATGTTCGAAGACTGCTGGAGTACCATGCCTTTTGCTCGGTTGTGGTCGTAACTTCTTCATTGTTTGTTTGAGTCGGAAAATGAAGTCGCTCGTGTTGTCCGTTGTGCCTTGTGATTCTTGCAGAAATTCGCCAGGGAGTTTTATTGTTTCTCCGTACACCATTTCTGCCGGTGTTGCTTGGAGATCCTCTTTGAAGGCTGCCCTGATTCCCATCATGACAACGGGTAGTACTTCCGTCCATGCTTCTGTTGCGTGGCACTTAATGGCTGTTTTCATTTGGCGATGAAAACGTTCTACCATCCCGTTAGCTGCTGGGTGGTAGGCCGTTGTGTGTATGTGTGTTGTACCCGTTATTTTGGTTAATTGGCGGAACAAGTCGGCTTCGAATTGCCTTCCTTGATCCGTTGTAATCCGAACAGGTGTGCCAAATCTCGCGATCCAATGGGTGAACAGATTTTGGGCTATCGTTTCTGCAGATATGTCTGTCACCGGTATCGCTTCGGGCCATTTGGTGAATCGATCGATCATTGTAAGGCAGTATCTGTAGCCTCTTGACATAGGTAGAGGGCCTACTAGATCTATATGTATATGCTCGAATCGTCTTGAGGGATTCTTGAAATTGCCGAGCGGTGATCGGTTGTGTTTCTGGATTTTGGCTCGTTGGCAGTTGATGCAAGCTTGTGCCCATTCGCGGCAATCCGTTTTTATTTTCGGCCAAACGTAACGCTCTGCGACCAGTTTCGCTGTCGCTTTTATTCCTGGGTGGGACAAGCTATGTAGCGCTTGAAACACCTGTTTCCTAAACTCCTTTGTGACAAATGGTCTTGCAATTTGTGTTGACGTGTCACAATATAGGGCGGAATGTGTCCCCGGAATTTGCACCTTTTGTAGTTTAAGCGCCGAGTCCGTGTTTAAAAGCTCTTGTAACTCAGCGTCCTCTTTTTGCGCTTTTGCCAGGTCCTCCAAATTAGCCGCTACTTGGATCTTTTCGATTCTTGAGAGTGCGTCAGCGATCGTGTTATCCTTCCCCGAGATGTGGCGTATATCGGTGGTAAACTGCCCGATATATTGGAGGTGTCTAGCTTGCCTCGGTGAACTATGCAATGGATCCTGCTGAAAGGCGTAAGTAATCGGCTTGTGGTCTGTATAAACCGTGAAATTCCTACCCTCGAGCATATGGCGATAATGCTTTATAGCGGCATAAATCGCCAATAGCTCTCTGTCGTAGGGGCTATATTTTTGCTGTGCTGGGTTTAACTTTTTGCTGAAGAACGCTAGTGGCTGCCATTCTTCTCCCATCCGCTGTTGAACCACTGCACCCATTGCTCTGTCGGATGCGTCCGTGGTAAGTGTTATTTCGGCTTCGGGGTTAGGATGTGCCAGCATTGTTGCTCTGGCGAGGCTCTCTTTGCATTTCTGGAAGGCCTCTTCCAGTTCTTCGTTCCAGGTTACGGGAGACTTTTTCTTGACCTTCGGGCCGCTGAGTACGTCGTTCAATAGTACTTGTTCTCTAGCTGCTTCGGGGATGAATCTGCGGTAAAAATTCAGCGTCCCCAGGAACTGTCGCATCTGCTGGATATTTTCTGGTTTAGGAAACCTTTTTATTGCCTCGATCCTTTCTGGCGGAGGTCGCGTTCCTTCGTCAGATACCTCGTAGCCCAGAAAAAGTACCCGTCTGGCTCCGAACACGCATTTGGCGGGACTCAGCAGAATGCCATTCTCCGCCAGTCGCTTGAAGAGCTTTCGTAAATGAACCTTATGCTCTTCTTCATTGTTTGAGGCCACCAAAATATCGTCTATATAGGCGTAACAAAATTCCAAGTCGCTCGTAACTTCATTAATAAAGCGTTGGAATGTTTGTGCCGCGTTGCGTAGCCCAAACGGCATGTAACGAAATTCGAACAGGCCGAAGGGTGTGGTGATGGCCGTCTTTGGTATGTCGTCCGGGTGCACGGGAATCTGATTATATGCCCGGACTAGGTCTAATGTTGAGAAGATGCTTTTGTTATGGAGGGTTTGTGAAAAATCCTCTATGTGCGGGATCGGATAGCGATCAGGTATCGTTCTTGCGTTAAGGCGCCTATAGTCGCCGCATGGTCTCCACGCACTATCCTTCTTTTGCACCATGTGTAGGGGGGCTGACCAAGGGCTTTTTGATGCTTGTATAATCCCCTCTTGGAGTAGAAGGTTAAATTCTGCTTTTGCTGCTTTTAGTTTATTGGGATCTAATCGACGGGGGCGACATGCTTCCGGTGGTCCATCTGTAATTTTAATGTGATGTGCCGTTGAATGTTTGACGGTTCGTGCGCTGGCAGTAGCCCTCGTGATTTCGGGAAATTCTGCCAGGATGCGATGATACGTGTTTTCAGTTGCCAGCACCTTTATTGATTCGATCGACCCCGTTTCCGCTGTACCTCTGATAAAGAATTTCGTTTTGCCGTCCAACAATACCCCTTTTTGTAAATCAGGCAGGAGGTGGTAGTAGGCTAGGAAGTCCGCTCCGATAATGGGCGATGTGACGTTTGCAATTACGAAACGCCAAGGGAATGCACGCCGTAAACCGAGGTTTGGTTGTAGCGTGGTCCATCCGTACGTAGTGATTATAGAACCATTTGCTGCGAATAATTCATAATTCGTTGGCAATAATCGTCCTGTTGTCATCGAACGGGGATATACGCTTATGTCGGAGCCTGTGTCCACAAGAAACTGTGTTTTTGTTGTCCGACACGTTACGTAGAGGCGGCGAAGGGTTGGGGCGGAACCACTGGCCGCCATCAGTGGTTGCCCTTCTCTTTTTCCGGTTTTTTATATGTACATGGTTGCGTACATTTCTTAGCCTTATCACCGAATCGATTGTGGTAGAAGCAGTAGTCTCTATTGTATTCCTTGCTTGCAGCTTGACTTCGGCTTCGGCTTCGGCTTCGATCTCTCCTGTCCAGATTTTTTTCTTTAGACCTTCCCCTTGAGAGATGGGTGGCCAGGGTTGCGACTTGTTTCGTTAGCGCTTGAATTTGCGCTTCTAATGTCCCCTTTTGTTTTGGGGGGTTTGCCACTGCTACTACGGCCCTCGATGACATCTCATTTATGCGATCGGCTTGTTCAGCCACGTCGTCGAGACGATCCTCTGTGCGGGTGGCGAGAATCATCTGCATCTGATTTGGAAGCCTTCCTAGCCATAGTGTTCTTAGTAGAGGGTCGGGCACGTTCTCTCCTGCTAGTGTTCGGAGATGCCGCAAGAATTGGGAGGGTCTGCGGTCTCCAATCTCCTCGAGCTCCAGTAATTGTCGCGTCCGCTGCTCTTGAGAGACTGACATTCGCTGAATGAGAGCTTTTTTTATCGTCCCGTATTTATCAGCTTCGGGAGCTTGCGTGATTATGTCCTTCACCTCTTTTATTTGTCGAGAATCTAGCTGAGAAAGGACATAGGAGTATTTCGTGGAATCCTGCGTTATGCCGCTGAGCGTAAATTGTCCCTCTAGCTGAGCGAACCATAATTCCGGTTCGTCGTTCCAAAAAGGAGGGATTTTGATCGCAACCTTATGGACGATTTCTCTACCTTCGTCCTCCATTTCTCTATCGTCGGGGTCACCAATTTGTAGGTTGTTACTACTATTTTATACTCGTAGAGGTAGGGACAGGTAGTTGGATGCTGAGGTGTGCGCAGTGACGAGATTCTTAAGTGCAGTTAACACATTATATTTACATTATTTACAGGTGTTTACGTGTCTGTGTACGGTAATCGATAGGTACGTATTTCATTTGTCCTCCCCGTTTCTTCGTCTGAGTCCCCTGGTCTTGGTGGGAGGTCGTGGCCTCGTCCTTCGTTTGTGTCGCCTGGTCTTGAACGTCTGGCCCGGTCGTCCTCGGTTCTTCCGTCGGATACTGTAGGTGGCCGTCCTTGGGACGCGAGCGTTTAGTACCCGGTCGTGGACGTTTGTCGCTAGATCGCGGACGTTTGCCGCCTGTGTCCTTGTTGGAGTCCTGGAATATCCTAACGCCTAGGATTTTGTGCCGACGTTGCGACCACGGCGTACAGGCGCCAGAGGCAGGCGAAGAGTCGCCGGATCGTTGGCGCGTAACGCCGGTGTCGAGGCGCAGGGCGCCAGAGGCAGGCGAAGAGTCGCCGGATCGTTGGCGCGTAACGCCGGTGTCGAGGCGCAGGGCGCCAGAGGCAGGCGAAGAGTCGCCGGATCGTTGGCGCGTAACGCCGGTGTCGAGGCGCAGGGCGCCAGAGGCAGGCGAAGAGTCGCCGGATCGTTGGCGCGTAACGCCGGTATCGAGGCGCAGGGCGCCAGAGGCAGGCGAAGAGTCGCCGGATCGTTGGCGCGTAACGCCGGTATCGAGGCGCAGGGCGCCAGAGGCAGGCGAAGAGTCGCCGGATCGTTGGCGTGTAACGCCGGTGTCGGGGCGCAGAGCGCCAGAGACAGGCGAAGGGTCGCCGGATCGTTGGCGCGTAACGCCTGTTTGTTGATTCCTCTTGCTGAGGAGATGAAGTGGCGTCGGCTGGGTTCGTCTGCGAGCCGTAGCTTCCTCCAGAGGAGGAAGATTTTCCTTAGCGCCCAAAATTTTGCTGTCTCTTTTGTCTTCTTTCTGGTGGAGCGTCGAGCGCTTGTAAAAATGCGTGGGCAGAGATTCTGTTTTTCTCTGCGGGGGTCCCCTTTATATACCCGATTAACTGTTTCTTACTTTCGGGAAAGGAAACTTGGCGTGCGACGCCTAGCGGAGGTTTTTGGTACTGCGCGGCGCGCGTTTATGTAGCCTCCGCGCCGTCTTTCATCTTCGAATTAGTTTCCCGGCGCGCGCCGCCTGGCGGCGGCGACGGAAGCGTCGCCGTGCTTCTTGTGGCGAGTACCGCCACAACAGCCATTTTAATGTTTCACCCCAAATTATCTATTTTTCTAAGTCTTTAAAAAAAAAATGTTTCGTATAAAAGGTGTAAGATTTTAAGGGGATGCCGGAGTGACGGCTGAACTCCGACGGGTTAGCGCCCTCATCTAAGCGGAATTAAAATTGTCGATAATTACCGACAATTTTAATTCCGCTATTATCGACAGTAACCTATATTATAGATTTACATGCATGTCATAAAAACAATTTCGAATTGTGTTCAACATATTAAAATCAGACAATATTATATATGTTTACTGTTCTATCATTTCGCACGCGTTTTTAAATGAATCAAAACGTGTCGATGACAGTAAAACATAATATAAATGTGTCTACCTTTTATCATATAGTTTGAACATACAATTTCAACATTGCTTATATATTGACATGCAATTTTTTTATGTATTTTTCAAGGGGAACATTCTATCATTTATATATGTATATATAATACATATATATTTATGTCTGCATATATATATGTACCTATACATGCATGTATGCATGTAATATATATGCTCCATTCTTCCTATATATATATATATATATATATATATATATATATATATATAATGAGATATCCAAAGAATGCATGTATATTGCCGATGCATATTTATGTTCAAATCTATGTGGACGTAGCATAAAGTGACTTCACATATGCAATGTATACATTGATTTTTAATACATGTTTGACCTGAGATAATCGATAATGTGGAATTTAAAATGTCAGTAATTACCATTTGATAATCAGTCGGTAATTCCATATATTTTTAATTCCAAAATAGTGGCGCTGCTATTTTGTCGAAGTTCGCCGTTCGCTCGGGGATCCCCTTAACAGCGTTGCCAGATACAACGAACGAGAGATAGCCTCACTCATTACTCTAGATAGCCTAAAACCGCCATCATTTCTGCCAACTTAAGTAATCTAACAGTGGGTCCACAATAGGTGATATAAGCCCTAAGCCTTAAGAAATTGACCAATCACAGTCGAGTTTTCTCCTCATACTTGACTGCGATTGATCAATTTCTTAAGGCTTAGGGCTTAAATCACCTATTGTGGACCCAGCGTAAAGCCTAGTCTACAATAGAGTCGTAAGGTCGTAAACGTAAGAAATTGACCAATCACAGTCGATTATTCTCCTCGAATTCAACTGTGATTGGTCAATTTCTTACGTTTACGACCTTATGACTCTATTGTAGACTAGGCTTAAGGCCGGTATTCATAGTCCGTTCTTATATTTAAGATCGTCTTAAGACCTCGTTTAACCAATCAAATGCTCGCATAGCATCTCTTGATTGGTTGAACGAGATCTTAAGACGATCTTAAATATAAGAACGGACTATGAATACCGGCCTAAAATCACAAGAAAAAAGCGGTATTTTAAATAATTTTTACGTATATTCATCACATGTTGTGCACATAATACTAAAACTAAATGTTAAACCTGGAAGAAATATTAAATTAAATATTAAATAAATATTAAATATTAAAATTTTTTATTTTTTAAGTAATGAAATTTATAATTATATTAAATTTTTATCACAGATACATAATATTTTTATATTCTATTATATTATATATCTATATATTTATATATGTATTTATCTTTAATATATAATCTATCTATTTTAATTTTATATTTATTCCTAATTTTATTTTATTTTATTTTATTATTTCCGTCTTTATTATTGCTTTGGATCTTAATACTTTTTTTCCTTATTGCATTGGATCGTAACACTTTTTTTCCTTATCGTTTTAAATTTCTTCGGCACTAAAAGGTGTTAAAACTTCGTCGAGCATCTTCTCTTCATCCAATATTGATTTGTTAATTGGGGCCTGCTTTGGAGTCTCGTATATTTTCGAATTGAACAATTCATACATCTTCGGACTGGGCGTGAAGGAAGTACAACAAATGTTTGTTACATTAAAATGAATTCGAATCCTTAAAATTGCTGTCAGCATTGCGAACTGCATTTTGTTTCTAAATTTTGTTTTCACTGCGTTCATTACGGAAAAAACTCTCTCAACGACTGCATTACTTATTGGTAAAGATTGCACTTTTAAGACAAGTTGAGCCAACTCTTTAAATTGCTGACGTTTGCTGGCATATTTAAAATCATAAACGTTGGACCAAAATTTGCAAGTATCAGACATTATTTCTTCTGATAAATAGTCACGCCAATTTATGAATCCGATGTTACGAATCTGATTTTCAATTATAGTTAAATTAGTTCCATCATCGAGTAATTCCAAGGGTATATCATTAATTGATGGCTTCGTTGCTGTACACAATATTTTTTTGGGTGTAAATCTTGCTGACATTTCAAGTATTAAAAAATTATTTGGCATACGATCAACAAGTTGTTTGCACAGAATGATCAGATAATCATTGCATCTTTTTTGCACCTCATTCAAATTTTCTGAGTTGCACTTGCATGACAAACGTTGAAATTCTATACCATAATCAACTTCTTTCAATGACTTCAAAGCTAATGGATTATTTAATATTTCTGTGATGCATGTCACATTTTCAGTTGCTTTTATGTTTTCTATAAATAATGGTTTTATAATACGACTAGACGCTGACAATATGAGTGTCCACAATGCTTCATATAATTTATAGATATCCTGGTTTGAGCTTTGAAAAAGAACATTTACTTCATTGACATCGTGTAGAATTGATTTTAAAAAAATCAAATACAGCTGACTCGTCGGGTCGTCATAGATCATTGCCAATTGTCTTGCCGTATAACATCTATTATCTTTTCTAGCTGCAACCATCTTAAAGTGTGTCTTTAGCTCAAGCCACTGATCCAGAATACGAATGACTGCACTTTCCCAAGCTAACCATCGAGTATCAGAAAGTTGTATTAAAGCTAACATTTTCTTGTCATCATTATTGATTAAATTAAATAGTCTTTTATACTCCTCAATTCTTTTAGGACTGCTTGCAAACCAATTACGTGACTCTCGTATTAAAAATTCCAAGCTTGAAGGTAGAACATCAGACGCCTTAGAGCTACACAGATGCAAAGAATGGCATATGCATCGAATCAAAATTAAATGTGGCAAAGGGACGTTGTCTCTTAACAAAGTAAATAGTGAATGATTTTTTCCCACTATATTACTTGCTCCATCGGTTCCAATGCTTATCAAATTTTTTATAGAGAGGTTGATGTTTTCTAAGTAAGAAGTAAGCTCTTCATACAAACTTAAAGCAGATGCATCTGTAATCGTAATAATACCCAAGAAATGAGTAATAATATTTTTCTGTTTTGGACTGAAATATCTAATACATATTGCCATGTGTTTTGCAACAGAAACGTCTGTTGATTCATCTATGATGAGAGAATACGGTCTATCACCAATATCTTCCACGAGTTCATTCAATAAAACAGGAGAAATTACATTAGTAATTAGTCGTGAACATTTTGTACGATGTAAACGTATTTTTGCTATTTCACTCTTCTCTCCAAGTTTCACGATCATTTCGCTTAAATGGTCAATACTCCTCACTGCACAATGAGTAGCTACGAAGGCAGATAACTTGAGTTATGATGCTTTAATTGTATCGTCAACTATATCGATTCCGAAAGAAGAAATCTTGTTTTGATTCGTAAAGGATGCAGCAAACCGGCGATGTTTTGCTGTCTCTTTGTGATTTTTTAGATTCGTTTTATGGGCTCGTAATCCCGTTTTACAGAATGTGCAATACGCTTCTTGGGAAATTGCATTCAAATCTGGATTTTTTGTTAACCATGCTGAAAATTATAGACAAGGGAAAATAGAAAAATATTGGATATATAAGTAAATTGGATAGAGGTTATGATAAGTTTTATTTTATGGATAACAATTATTATTATATCATACCTGAAAATTCCGGCAAAGATTCTCAAGATAATTTATAATGTTTCTCATATTTCCCGTGTTTACCCATGGAAATTATTTTAAATTCTACGCGTCAACTATAAGAAACAATGTGGACAATCACATAAATAAAAGTTCCTATAAGGAACTCTAACCTAACCTAACCTAACCCACCAACCAATTAATTTGAAAATTTGTTATTGAACATATGCCGCTCTTTACGTGCTGCTTAACGAAAAATGGCGACTTCCGCCAGATTGTCATAACTCTACTTATAGGCCGGTATTCATAGTCCGTTCTTATTTCAAGACCGTCTTAAGTAATGTCTTAAGATGCAAATACGGCTCTGTGATTGGTTAATCACATCTGAAGTACTTAAGACATTCTTAAATATAAGAATCGACTATGAATACCGATCATAGAGGCTGGATTCCGTAAAGCGCATATGCGCGCATTTTCTATAGTAAACGTACATGTCAGAAACAATCAGCGCCTCACGCGTGATAAATCATATATGAGACTCAGTCGGTATCATGGTATTATTCACGCATAGTTGCATAGTATACTTAGATAACCATAATAATGTAAAAAATGAAGGAAATGACTAACAAGCCTAAAATCGCTTACAAAAAATTAAAGATAGCCTATTTGGGCTCTAGGCTATAACATTAGAATTTGAATAGCCATAGCACTTTTTTAATAGCTTAAATGGCGATAAACCGCCTAATCTGGCAACGCTGCCCCTTAACGCTAAGAATTTTACTAATATCAATATAAGTTATATTGATATTAGTTGATTCGTGGATGCTGCCGTGTTGCAAAATAAGAGTGAGTGCCCTGTAATAATATATTGTGTGTTTATTTTATCTTTAATCGTGAGAATCACTTTCGTTTTCGGTTCGCAATTTTTTATCGGGTGAGAAAGATGTTAGTTTCATATGTGTGACTCCTGAGGTGCTTCTGCATCTTATCCTCTAGTCTTCTGACAGCTTGCGTTTCATTAAGATTAAAAATGAAATGTGAAGAGTTGTATTTCAACTGTATTAATTGCGACGATTTTTTACACCTTGGTGGCGGCCCGAGTGTTCTGCGTGTTCGCGGGCCACTCTTCGTGTGCCAGTGCTGGGGCCGAAATTACCGGCTAACCGTTTAGGCCGGGCCCGTACGGCCGTGATCCGTACCGCGAGTACCCCGTATACTTTACGGGTGACCCTTGATGTTGCCACTGGGATGCGTACCGTGCAGGAGGTGGTGCCTGTTCCGCCCGAGAAGGCGTTTATGATTCCGGCCATCCGGACCTTGGAGGCTCTTCAACAGGGGAGGCCTTTGCCGCACGGCTTTGCTGGCCGTGATGAAGAGGATGAATAGATGAATACCAGTTTTCGATAAATAGTTTTAATCTATTTGTATGCGCGTTGCTTTTTCCCCCTTTTTTACGTTGTAGTTTACGCTTGGATTCTTTTCTATTATTGTATACGGTCCTGTCCATAGCGCGTCTCATTTTTTTTATCGTCCGCGTCGAAGCATCTCGTCGTATACGTACGAGTACCTTGTCGTCTACTTTAAATTTTGTTTCTTTCGCGGATTTATCGAAGCGTTCCTTCGCTTTTATTTTTTCTTTTTTGATATTTTTCTTTGCAAGTTGATTCGTCGCCGTATTTTTTCTTTGAATTCTTGTGAATAATCGTCGTAATTATACGTTAGTTTAGGCGGCCTCGTTAGGGCTGTCGGTAGGTCCGCTTGATATCTCCCCCGTGAAGCACGACCTTGTAGTGATGGGGGAGCTCATCAGTCCGCTGGAGGACTGGGTGCTAACAGTGCTCCGTACTGACTAGTGTCGGTACAAACGACTTCTCCGACCCGGATGATTGACAATGAACTCGACGGGCCATGCCGGCGGGGCATGTCCCCGGTAGGGCCACCCATGCCGGACGGGCCGTTGAGGGAGTCGGTGCCCCGAGTCGGAGGGGTCTATGGGATGGGCGGACCCCATAAGGACCTCGGTCCACCGTCCTAGGGGTGGAATCTCCCGAAACCAAACCCATAAGATGGAAAGCACAACACGGAGGAAAAACGTACCGGCCCAGAAGTTCTCGGATGCCTCAGGGCCCGGCGAGAGGGGTGGTGTCTCGGGCGTCTCCTCGTCGTCATCAAGCGACGAGACTGCCGTCAGGAAAGGAACGGGACTGATAGTAGGACGAAAAACTGAACGCCAAAAGAAAAAGAGGAGGGACAGACATGCCCTCGGGTTGGCCCATCATGTCCAGGACAACGCAGTCCTGGAGCTGGACAGAAGGGCTGAAGAAGAGATGTCCAAATAACTCGAAGCATGCAAAACGGAGGCACTGGCAGCTAGGCCTCTCCCTTCGGTATTCCTGGAAGCTGAAGGGAAGATCAGTAAATGCCACGGGTTGCTATGGGAAACCATCAAAAGAAGGACGGACGAGAAAACGACTCAAATGAGCAAAGAAGACGCTATGGAGTGCGAAGAGTTAATCCTTAGAGTGAAGGACGCGTTAAGGGTAATAACCCGTAGATATTACAAGGATTGCAGGAAGAAGAGCTCCACTAGAGACGCGAGCATTAACACTGTTAGTGCTCAATACCAAAGTAGGAGCATGGAGACAGAGGGAATAATGCTGGTTGACAGGGGGACTGATCCCCCTGACATGAACAGCCGGAAGGAAAAGAAGGATCTTCTGCTGGAAAAGCTGGTCTCCGGCATGAGCGAGTTTGCGCTCAGACTGGAGGCCAGCGAGAAGAAGATCCAGGGATTGGAGGGCGCTGTCCACGAGGGGACAACGCGCACAAGAAAAAGGAAGCTCACAAGGAGGGAGTAAAAGAAGGGAAACTCGGGAGGGGGGGACTGTACCATCCTCAAGCGACCCCCCTCACTTCAGTGATTCAGATTCCGGGCTAGGAGGGAGAGACAGACCCGGAAAATGGACGGAGGTTGTAGGGCGGAGGACACTAGGGCGACGTAGGACAGGGACGTCACCTGGCGTATCGAAACTCAAGGAGGGGCTGGGCTGCCTCGGATCTTGCCCCAACGGGGGAGCGCCCGCGGAGCCCAAAGGAAGATTGGAGAAGGGAATTGGGCTGAGGTGTTACCGGTGCCTGTGTCTTGGACACATGTGGCGCCGGTGCACTTCAGTCGTGGACCGGAGCTCCCACTGTTATCGCTGCGGGGCTCCGGGCCACTTGGCAAGGGGATGCTTGGCCGACCCGCGTTGTCCGCTTTGTGCGGACGTGGGGCGGTCGGCGAAGCACTCCCTCGGGGGTGAGGAATGTGCTCGAACACTCCTCCCGGAGAAAAGGGAGCTGGGCCGTGGGTCCGGCGGGATCCCCTCGGTCAAGAGATCGAGATGGAGACCGCCGAACAGTCCGGGCTGGACTCCCACCTCGGGAACGGGGCAGGAGGGAGGGGGGATACGTCGGACTAAGGCCTGACGTAGACCCCCCATGGGACCGGCGTAGTGGAACGAAGCCACTGCTGCCGGCTTGGAGTGGGGTCGTCGGGGGAGGAACTGAGACGTAGTCCCAAACTCCTCCCCCGACGACCTCGCGAGAGGGAGACCCGTCCGGCCGATGTCAAATCCTAACTCCCTTTGGGAGCGGAGGGAACTCGGTTGGGCGGGTGGTCGAGGGTGAAAAGAACGCAGAGGCTTGCCTCATTGCACGCGCTCCTCTCCTCGCCGACGCGGGACGGAGATGCGGCGGCCAGCGCCCACGAGTCGGTGACTCGCGCACCGACTCAGGGGCGCTACCGTCTTATGAAGGGCTCTTCCTCTTTAACGGAGAGTCCTTCGGAGGAGGCCCCCGGGCCCGGACGCCGAATCCCAAATCCCACGGGAGCGGAGGGAGCGCCGGGCACGGTGGCGGGGGGCCGTGGCTCGAGCGGGTGTCTCGAACCGCGATCCCGCCCCCCGAATTCTTCGGGAGGGCGCGGCGTGAGGGCGGTGTCCTCTTGCGTCGCAACCGCGAATTCCGCACGATGGCGGAGGAGAGAGCCACCCCCTCAGGGTGGTTCTCTCCCGGGAGGTAATGCGGGGGAGCACGGAGTCGGCATGGGTAACCAGCATCCTCCGTGCTCCCTGAAAACGCACGAGATGGACACCCGTTGAGGTTTTAGTGAGGTATACTTCACCCCATCACGGGGAAGGCTTTGGTACTTCCCGGGATGAGGAGAAGGAGTCCCACATAACCCTCGCCTCCTTACCCGAGGAGCGAGGGTACCTATAAAAAATTTCTTCAACGCAAAAAAAAAAAAAAAGGTCCGCTTGATACCCATATACAACTTCGAAGGGGGTGTACCCGATAGCTATGTGCGGGGTAGTATTGTAAGTGAACATCGCGTAGGGTATCCATTTGTCCCAGTCTGTCTAGTCGGCATTTAAGTAATGCTGTAGATACTCAGTTAATATAATGTGCGGTGCGATTGTTCTAATGCTCCGTTACTTTCGGGGTGGTAGGCTGTTGTTTAAATTTTATCGATTTTTAATAGTTTATGTGTTTTATTAAATATTTCGCTTACGAAAGTAGCCTGATCGGTTAAATTTTTTGAGGAATGCCGTATTTAGAAATTATTTTCGTGAGGAATTCTTTCGCGGTCATGTTAGCCTCTTGACTCGCAATCAGTATCACTTAACTATAAATTATCTTAAATTAATAAATATTTGTTTCCGTTATTAGTAATTGTTAATGGCCTGACAATATCTAGCGATATTGAGCATTTCTCAAACGGTTTCTCGGCGTATCAGTAATAATGAGGGATGCTTTTACTCGACGCAATAATTAATTTTTCTGGCAAGATTCGCATTTTGAAATATATTTTTCGACATCTCTTATCAATCCTGGCCAGTTATGGTTTAATCGTTCTCTCGATTCCCGGATGTCCTCCTGTAGGTTCGTATAGCTATAACCACTTTTATTAAAATATTCACCTAGCAACAAAAGTCGACTGCGCGAAAACGTTAACGCAACGAGCCACACGCGAAAGACCGGAAATCGCAAGGTGCAAGCGAAGTCTCGACTTTGACCTGCTTCGCTTGCATTTAGACTTTAAACATGTTAATATTTTTAACCAATCAAGCGCCTGTTTCTAAGGACTTCCTCCGATGAAAAGGCACCAAAATTTTGGTTATAAAAACCAAACGAAAGACGCGCTTGCGGCAGTCGCTAAACAATAATAATCGAGATAAATTGTGTTATAGTCCGAATGACTATAACCAGTATTAAAATAATATTAGAAGTAAGAATTTACTATAGAATATTTATACTCATAAAAGAGCGCTTTCGCTAAACGCTCGTCGTGCGAAAACGCAAACGCAGCGAACCACCGGAAACCGCGAGATGCAAGCGAAGAGTCGCGACTCCGATCTGCTTCGCTTGCACTTAATCAGAAACGCGTGAATATTCTTAACCAATCAGCGACCTGTTTCTAAGAGCCTCTTCCAAAAGAAATCCAAGAACAAAATTATATAAGACATAAGGTTTGTTCGCGTCGCGTGTCGCTTTAATGGAGCGCATTAGAGTGAGAAGAAGCATGTTGGGGCATGCTTGGGCACGCAACGCGAACAAACCTCGAAAGTCAAACCGCGACGGCAATCGTTAATAAAAATCCGAAACATTAAGACAAAAAGTCGCTAGTTAAAATTCGAATCATTAAGCAGAGACGCTAATAAAGAAGAGGTGCAAACCGAATACCAAGAAGAAGCAACCGCTAATCGCTAGCTAATATCTAATTGGAACCAAGGACTAAATTAAAAGTGTAAATCCAAATCAATTTAATCAAAAAATATATATTTCTTTGACACAATACAATATTCTTTGCGACTTCCTGCGTGACCCAAGGATCCCCATCCTTAAATTCGGCGCAACGCCAGTGCCGTTTGCGCGGCATACAACATAATTGGTGGCAGCGATGGGATCGCGCCGAAGGACCGCCAGGATTAGCAGGAATCTGAAGACCTGAAAACAATACAATCGTATTAGAAAATCAGGCACGTCGAAATAATCGACGGACAACACAGAAAGCAGCATACTAAGACCCGCAATCCATACATACACAAGATGTAAAAGCAGGCACGCCAGCTAGAAAAGCAGCTGACGGAAACAAGCAGAAGCCATAGTGAGAGAGAAGAACGGATAACACAAGCAGTACGCAAAGCGATAAGCAAGCACCTAAGAACCGAGTAGGATCGCCAACGTCCCAAAAACAACGCCGACCTGCGACAATCTCACGGACAACGCATCACCACCGAGCGACGACCTGCCGTATTAATCACGAACACCGAGCCGCCAGCCATTATCAGCCCAAGAGCGATCGAGTTGCAGCAGCAGCAACCGAGCCGTACCAAGCGATATAGAGCGTAACGATGCGAGCCGTAATACTGTATAAGTCCGATTCTTATAATATTTTTGCGTGAATGTCGGAAGGACAAGAAACTCCCCAACAACCGATATTAAACCAGTCGTGGTTACATAGCGATTCCGCGAAGCGAGCGATCCAAACGTTACCGATAACATTGCGAAACCTTGAAAGCGTCCGAAAAAATTTAGAAGACGAGTATTCGAGCGAAAGTGACAGAGAACCCGACAAACGTCACTACTACGGGCAAATTTGCTTTCAGCAGCTTCGACGAAAGCTTATTTCAAATTGAAGGCGTTAACAAATATAAAAAGGAACTCAAGGTCCGCGTCAGTCGAACTCCCAGCAACGTATCTCTAAGGGAAGCTTCCTCATTAACGTCATACGACAGCAGCAGTTTTGATGCATCCGAAAGCGGTATGTCAATAACGTACACCCCCGAACGAAACGGCGAACGTACCCGACGACGCCGTCGATAGGGAAATAAACCGGCTTAGAAATAATCTACCCCGCCGAATCGAGCAACTCGTAAAAGTCGACGTACATAAACGAACCGAAATACGTGTGCAGATAATCTGCTATTGCGCGAAATAATGCAAAGCATACGCGAAATGCGAACGGAAATTAATTCATTACACGAACGAATAGACATTACCGCACACACAAACAAACACCACGATAATCGACGGATAACATGAGTGGAAGACGCGACTACACGAACACGACGACGCAAAACCCGAGAAGACGATAGCTCGGGCGAGGATATGACATACGGGCGGACTGCACGCGATATAAGAAATCGACGGAGTACCGCACCAAATTTTTTACCATTAAAAGAAGACAGATTAATAATTCCGGAATTCGACGGAACTTCACGAAGCCGATTACAAAAATTTATAAACGCAAGCAGTTATGCTATAAACAACATTAATTCCGCGGAAGAAGAATCATTAGTGCAAGCAATCTTATACACTAAATTAAAGGGAAAGCCATGCAAGATTTCGAGACACGAGATATACAAACATTCGAGGAATTAAAGCTTGCATTTACAACTCGAGTTCAATTCATTGAAGCAAAAAACCTGCGAAACGGCTTAAATTTTCG
Source organism: Prenolepis imparis (assembly GCF_030444845.1). Lineage (NCBI taxonomy): Eukaryota > Metazoa > Arthropoda > Insecta > Hymenoptera > Formicidae > Prenolepis > Prenolepis imparis. The sequence continues at coordinate 2,196,407 of NW_028141174.1, forward strand.
GACACCGTGCAGACAAACTCGCAATGAAATTATATAACTCAATGATAGAAGGCGAAAATCACACCGTCGCACACAAACGCGCTATACTACAGACCATACAAAAACAAGAACTATCCAACTAACAACTCGGATTACGTGACGACTTAAAGATACTCGTTCGCTCACAGCGATACGCGACGCTCCAAGAAGCGATAACCGGCGTAAGTGAGGAAAAGAAATTCTTAGGACCAAATACTTTGCGAGCATATAATTTTCCCAACAAAAATAAGAATAAGCAACAACAAACGCGGCAAGATCAACGTACAACCGCGCAATATTATAAATGCGGAAAATCGGGGCATTATGGACGCGGTTGTCGCTGCAGCAAATACGCGCTTCCTAAACCGGACAAGCCCTCTCGCACAAATACCGTAGAAAAATTCTGTAATTATTGTAAAAAAAACGCGGACATAATCGCGATGAGTGTAGGACTTTAAATGGACGGCCGAAGACAAAAACACCGGACCGCGATAAGGGAAATAATAATAAAAAACCGCGAAGCGTTAATAAAATTAAAAATCGTAAGAAACTGCGATCGCGAAAAGAGGATACCGATTCCGAGCATAGCAGTGTCGAGGAAGAACGGCGAGATGGAAAGAATAAGAAGACGCGTGCGAGTTTCAAGTGACACACGTGCGTGACAGACGTCTCGCGGAGCAGCGAGCCTGAATTTGATAACTCTACCGATACGTGAAGTAAAGAACGGCATGCTCTACGATTCTGGTGCTACTGTCTCTCTAATAAAGGTCAAACATCTGGAAGGCGAAACCGAGATATATAACGAAAATTACTTTGATCGGCATAATCGGGCATAAAGCACGAACAATAGGAAAATTTAACGCGACTATCGATTTAGGCAGCCGAAAAATCAAACACGGGATTTATGTCGTAAAGGACGACTTCCCGATGGAATACGAAAGGATCATAGAAATTGATTTTCTACAAAAGCAACAAGTCCGTACGATTACAAAAAACAGGAGCTTTAAATAGGAAACGCCATATCAAAATTACGACCGTACAACAAAATTCAATTAAAATCGCAAAGCGAAATAATTGTACAAGCGGCAACGAATCATAACAAGATAGGCGTGATAAAGACCGAAGAAACCGCACCAGGAATCTTTATTGGACGGTGCCTCGTGGAGACAAAAAATTACCGATGTCCCGTCAGTGTAATTAATACGACCGATGAGACCGTAGAGATTAGTACGCCGCTCGTAACCGTAGAAGACATATGTGAAGATAACGCACACGAAGTATATACGATACGCACGGACGACACTCATAATTCATTAACGCCCAACGAACGAATCTGACAATTATTACGCGCGGATCATTTAAACCCAGAAGAGAGAAAAGCTATACAAAAAATATGCGAAGAATATAACGATATATTTTATCTAAACGGAGAACCGCTAACATGCACTGCAACATTAGAACACGAGATAAACACGCGCGCCGATACCTCGTCCGTCAACGTAAGGCCTTATCACCTTCTCGAGAAGCATAAAGCATAGGTAAATAAGCGAGTGCAAGAACTGCTAAAGGACGGAATTATTCATGCAAGTGTTAGCCAATGGAACACTCTATTAGTAGTGCCGAAAAAGCCGATGCGTCAGGAAGACCAAGTCTTAGGGTAGTAGTAGACTTCCGAAGACTAAACCATTTAACTATAGGCGACTCATTTCACTCATTTCCACTTCCTAATATTACCGATATATTAGACCAGCTAGGAAACGCCAAATATTTTACAACGCTTGACTTAGCATAAGAATATCACCAGAAACCGATGGCCGAGCGCGATAAAAATAAAACCGCCTTTTCAACCCCCTATGGACACTACGAGTTCAACCGTGTGCCGTTTGAATTGAAAAACGCACTTGCGACCTTCCAACGACTAATGAATTCGGTATTAACAGGGATACAGGGGCTCAGATGTCTCGTTTATCTCGACAACATCGTTATATACGAATCCATTTTAGAGGATTATAACAAAAGACTTGTGGAAGTACTACAGAGATTATGAAAATATAATTTAAAATTGCAACTGGAAAAATGCGAATTTTTGCGTAATAAAATAATATACTTAGGGCATATTATTTCTGAGAACGGCATACTACTCGATCCGTCAAAATTAGAAGCGCTAAAAAATTTTCCGGCACCACGAAAAGTGAAAGACATACAATCGTTTATCGGACTGGCGGGCTACTATCGCAAATTTATCGAAGATTTTTCGCGAATCGCAAAACCGTTAATAAAATTAACAAAAAAGACGGAAGCTTTTGTATGGGAAAACGAACAACCACTTGTATTCGACACCCTAAAGGAAACATTAATGACGGCGCCAGTGTTAAAGTATCCGGACTTCAACGAAGAATTCAACGTGACCACCGATGCCTCCGACTATGCAATCGGAGCCGTGCTGTCACAGGGACCGGTAGGCAAAGACCGACCTATCGCTTACGCCAGCCGAGTGTTATCTCGCGCGGAACAAAATTATAATACGACCGAAAAAGAATTGTTAGCGATCGTCTGGGCAATTAAACATTTTCGATCATATTTATGGTACAAAATTTAAAATAATTACGGATCATAAACCTTTAATATGGCTATTTAACGTCACCGACCCCGAATCGATATTAATCCGTTGGAGATTAAAATTAGAAGAGTATGACTACGAAATAATTCACAAGGCCGGACGAGCAAACGCGAACGCCGATGCGCTAAGCCGACGTAACTCGAGACGTAACTGAGAAAAAAAGAAAGAAATCTTCAAAGTAGAAGAAGAGGAAGAAGAAAAAAAACTCGCCGATAACACAAGAGTATATACCGAAGAGGAGAAGCAACAAATACTCTACGAATATCACTATACGTTCTGTTGTGTGCTTCGGGTAAGGCACAGGGTTTGCGTCGAATTTGGGATTAGGATCCGGGGACGCAATGGATATATTGCCTTTGTTAATGAAGAGTATTGTTTCCTTGTTTAAATACACTTTTATTCAACTCAAACAGTTCTTCTCTTTATTTTGATTTTGCTTATAAATCTTTAAGTTACTATCAATTACACTTGATTTTGATGTTGCGATTGTTTGTCGACGACGCTCGCGTAGTTTAAGTAACTCGGCGATTCGTATACGTGTATAGCTTAACGACGGCGTTAATTATACTTTGGCTCTTGAATTGCAACTACCGCGACTACTTTTAAACAGCGACTGCTTATAGTACTAATTTTCAATAAATAGTTTTAGTCTATTCGCATGCATGTGCACTGCTTCTCTTCCCTTTTTTACGGTGTAGTTTACGTGGAATTCTTTTCGGTTATTACGTACGTTCCGGGCCATAATGCGTCTAGTTTCTTTGATCGTCCACGTCGGAGCGTTTCGTCGTATACTAGTACTTTGTCGCCTACTTTAAATTTTGTTTCCCTCGCGTCTTATCGTATTAAATTTTTGCTTTAGATTTCTCTTCTATTACGCGATCTCCTGCGATTTGACTAGTCGCTCGTAATCTCTCTCTCAATTCTTGAGCGTAGTCGTCATAGTTATATGTTGGTTTAGGTGGTTTTTTCAAAGCTGTCGGTAGGTCCGCTTGATGTCCGTATATGAGTTCGAGGGGTGTGTACCCCGTAGCCGTCTGTGGGGTCGTATTATACGTAAACATTGTGTAGGGAATCCACTCGTCGCAGTGTGTCTGGTCGGCATTTATATAGTGTTATAAATAGTCGGCTAAAGTACGGTGTGATCGCTCTAATGCTCCATTACTTTTCGGATGATACGCGGTTGTTTGAATTTTATCGATTTTAAGTAGCTTACACGTATTTTAAAATATCTCGCTTACAAAATTTGTTCCTTGGTCGGTTAATATTTTTTGGGGTATCCCGTGTTCAAAAATTATTTTCGTGACGAATTTCTTTGCAATCGTGTTTGATTTTTGGTCTGCGATCGATATTGCTATACTGAATTTTGTAAGATTATCCTGAAATGTTAATAAGTATTTGTTTCCGTTGTTAGTAATTGTTAAAGGTCCGACAATATCTAGCGCGCATTTCTCGAAAGGTTTCGTTGGTGTATCAGTTAAATTAGAGGCATTTTTACTCGTCGTGATAATTTATTCTTTTGACAAGATTCGCATTTTGAAATGTGTCGCTCGACATCTTTAGTTAATCCGGGCCAATTATGAGTTAGTCAAATTCTTTTTATTGTACGTTCAATTCCCTGATGTCCTCCTGTGAGCGCATCGTGATATTCGTAGGGTATTTGTTGTTTCTCCTCTTCGGTATATACTCTCGCGTTATCGGCGAGTTTTTATTCTTCTTCTTTTCCCTCTTCTTCCACTTTGAAGATTTCTTTCTTTCTTCCCTCGGTGACATCTCGAGTCACGTGTCGGCTTAGCGCGTCGGCGTTTGCGTTGGCTCGTCCGGCCTTGTGAATTATTTCGTAGTCATACTTTTCTAATTTTAATCTCCAACGGATTAATCTCGATCTGGGGTCGGTGACGTTAAATAGCCATATTAAAGGTTTATGATCCGTATTTATTTTAAATTTTATACCATAAATATATGGTCGAAAATGTTTAACTGCCCAGACGATCGCTAACAATTCTTTTTCGGTCGTATTATAATTTTGTTCCGCGCGAGATAACACTCGGCTGGCGTAAGCGATAGGTCGGTCCTTGCCTACCGGTCCCTGTGACAGCACGGCTCCGATTGCATAGTCGGAGGCATCGGTGGTTACGTTGAATTCTTCGTTGAAGTCCGGATACTTTAATACTGGCGCCGTCATTAATTTTTCCTTTAGGGTGTCGAACACGAGTTGTTGTTCGTTTTCCCATACAAAAGCTTCCGTCTTTTTTGTTAATTTTATTAACGGTTTTGCGATTCCCGAAAAATCTTCGATAAATTTGCGATAGTAGTCCGCCAGTCCGATAAACGATTGTATGTCTTTCACTTTTCGTGGCGTCGGAAAATTTTTTACCGCTTCTAATTTTGACGGATCAGGTAGTATGACGTTCTCGGAAATAATATGCCCTAAGTATATTACTTCTTTACGCAAAAATTCGCATTTTTTTAGTTGCAATTTTAAATTATGTTTTCGTAATCTCTGTAGTACTTCCGCAAGTCTTTTGTTATGATCCTCTAAACTGGATCCGTATATAACGATGTCGTCGAGATAAACGAGACATTTAAGCCCTTGTATCCCTGTTAATACCGAATTCATTAGTCGTTGGAAGGTCGCAGGCTCATTTTTCAATTCAAACGACATTCGGTTGAACTCGTAGTGTCCATAGGGGGTTGAAAAGGCGGTTTTATTTTTATCGCGCATTGGTATCTGGTGATATTCTTATGCTAAGTCAAGCGTTGTAAAATATTTGGCGTTTCCTAGCTGGGGTCTAATATATCGGTAATATTAGGAAGTGGAAATGAGTGAAATGAGTCGCCTATAGTTAAATGGTTTAGTCTTCGGAAGTCTACTACTACCCTAAGACTTGGTCTTCCTGACGCATCGGCTTTTTCGGCACTACTAATAGAGTGTTCCATTGGCTAACACTTTCATTAATAATTCCGTCCTTTAGCAGTTCTTGCACTCGCTTATTTACCTATGCTTTATGCTTCTCGAGAAGGCTATAGGTCTTACGTTGACGGGCGAGGTATCGGTGCGCGTGTTTATCTCGTGTTCTAATGTTGCAGTGCATGTTAGCGGTTCTCCATTTAGATCAAATATATCGCTATATTTTTCACATATTTTTTGTACTGCTTTTTTCTCTTCTCAATTTAAATTGCCCGCGTGTAGTAATTGTCTGATTTGTTCGTTAGGTGGTAATGAATTATGAGATTCGTCCATGCGTATCGTATATACAGAGTGTCCGATAACTCGCAAACCATTTTTCGTAGGCAGGTAGAGCATGTTAAACTGAATAGAAAAGTTTTCTACCATTTTGCGATTTTCGCAATAATTAATGAGAAATAAATTAAAGAAGATCAGCCAATTCGCGCGACGATACAAGCGCGCGGCGAGAAAAGACAGCCCAGTTTTATGTCGTTGCTAAGCATGCGGCGAAAAGAAACAGTATAATGTTACACGGTTGCTAGGCACGCGATGAAGCGGGGAGGAGCGCTTTACAAAAGACAAAACTACATACAAGTAGCGCTAATGCTAAACCCCCGAGTGGGCTGTCTCTTCTCGCTGCGCGCTTATCATCGCGCGAATTGGCTGATTTTTAAAAATTTATTTCTCATTAATTATTGCGAAAATCGCAAAATGGTAGAGGATTTTTCTATTCAGTTTAACATGCTCTACCCGCCCACGAAAGGTGGTTCGCGAGTTATCGGACACCCTGTATATGTATACTTATATAACTCGTGTGTGTTATCTTCACTTTTTCTACGGTTAGAAGCGGCGTACGAATCTCGATCGGGTTATCGATAATATTTATTATACTGACGGGACATTGGTAATTCTTCGGCTCTACTAAACATCGTCCGATATGGATTCCCGGTGCGGTTTCTTCTGCTTTGATTATGCCTATCTCGTTACGATTTGTTGTAATTTGTATTATAGTTTCGCTGCACACGCTCTTAATACAATTTTATTGTACGGTGTAGTTTTAAAACAGCGTCTTTTATTTGCAACTCTCGTTTTGTAATCGTACGTAACTTGTTGTTTTTGAAAGTAGTCAATTTCTATAATTCCCTCATATTCTATTTTTAACCAAGTAAATCGTACTTTTTATTTTACGACTGTTTAGATCGATAGTCGCGTAAATTTTTCCGATCGTCTTCGTCCAGTTATACCGATGAGAGTAAGTTTATCGTTGTAAATTTTTGTTTCGCCTTTTAAATGTTCTACTTTTATTAGCGAAATAGTAGCTCCCAGAATCATAGAGCATGCTAATCTTGCCTTGCTTTGCTTCACGTATGGGTAAAGAAGTTGCGTCGCATAGTGTCAGCGGTAAAAAGTATCGATTTCCAATATTTTAAGACGAGCCAAAAATTCATCGATTATACATTTTAATAATACATTGATTACAGAATCTTTTGGTACCATGCAGACACGAGCGTACAAATTTTTTAATACGATAAACATAAAATAAGTATGCGTCGCACAGGGTCCGCGTCAAAAAAGTATTAATTTCTAATATTTTAAGACGAGCCAAAAATTCATCGATTATACATTTTAATAGTACATTGATTACAGAATCTTTTGGTTCCAAGCAGACAACAGCGTACAAATTTTTTCATTTGCTATACATAAATTAAGGTTGCGTCGCATTGGGTCAGCGGTAAAAAAGTATCGATTTCTAATATTTTGAGACGAGCCAAAAATTCATCGATTATACATTTTAATAATACATTGATTACAGAATCTTTTGGTACCATGCAGACACCAGCGTACAAATTTTTTAATACGATAAACATAAAATAAGTATGCGTCGCACAGGGTCCGCGTCAAAAAAGTATTAATTTCTAATATTTTAAGACGAGCCAAAAATTCATCGATTATACATTTTAATAGTACATTGATTACAGAATCATTTGGTACCAAACAGACCCCAGCGTACAAATTTTTTAACTTGATATACATAAAATGAAGTTGCGTCGCATAGGGTCAGCGGTAAAAGTATCGATTTCCATATTTTAAGACGAGCCAAAAATTCATCAGTACTCTGCGTTGCAT
>NW_028141174.1:2204218-2243345 GCF_030444845.1 Prenolepis imparis
ATCATAAAGTATTTTCCAATTTTTCATAATTTTTAATTCAGAATTATAAATATAAAATCAATGAATATATTTTTATACAAATGTTTAAACAGTTTTCGCAATTTTTAGACAGTCATAATGAATTTTTATCACATGTTCATTTTATCTCATAAAAATATATTCATTGATTTTATGTTATAATTTTAAATCAAAAATTATGAAAAATTGGAAAATACTTTATGATCCTCGCTTTTTATAGCATTTTCATGTGGTTTATCCGTCATTTTGAATTTTGAATATCTTTGTAATATTATGATGGTTTTCAAAAATGGCTACTACGTACAAGAAGATTTTCACAGTGGCTACTGCATACGAGAAAATTGTTAGAATGAAGGGGAATAATTGCGTTCGCTCATATTAATCGTCAATCGAATGGACTTCAATTAAATTGATTCACTTTGTCGTAGAAGGAAGGGAAGTCTTTGATTACATTTGCTTAAATCAATCATTAATCGAAGATATTCGCATCAAATTTGTTATGATTAATCATTAATTAAATAATTTTCGATTAAATTTTCCCTAATTAATTGTCATTCGAGCAATCTTCGATTAAATTTGCTCGGTTCAATCGTCCATCGAATGATTTTTAATTGAATTCGCTCATACTAATCGTTAATCGAACTCTTCGATTAATTTCGTTTATATTAATTGTTAATCGGATGACCTTCAATTGATTCCGTTCATATCAATCGTTAATTAAACAATCTTAGATTAATCTCGCTTATATCAATCGTCATCGAATGAACTGCGATTAACTTTTTTTTAAATCAATCGTTAATCCAAAATATTTTAATTAAAATTGTTTTATCAATTATTTAATTTTCAAAAAGTAATTAATATTTTTTCAACCTTGAATAGAAGGGAAATGTTCGATTACGTTTGCTTAAATCAATCATTAATCAAAGAAATTTGCATTAAATTTGTTATGTTTAATTATTAATTAAATAATTTTTGATTGAATTTGCTCGGTTCAATCATCCATCGAATGATTTTTAATTGAATTTGCTCATACTAATCGTTAATCGTACATCCTTCGATTAATTTCGTTTAAATCAATCATCAATCGGGCGATCTTCAATTGATTTCGTTCATATCAACCGTTAATTAAACAATTTTACATTAATCTCGCTTGTATCAATCGTTATCGAATGAGCTGCAATTAACTTTTTTTAAATTAACGATTAATTTAAAAAAAGTGACACTTGCATCCGCGATGCTACTCGTAGCAGTCGTCGACTCCTTGCATGGGTCTACTGCGCGTTGCTGTCCTCACGATGAGATGAGCTCTCAATCTTCAGAGTGTTGGATCCTAAAGAACTCTCGATGCCTGGTGGTCGACGTTTATATACCCCTGTAGACATGCGCGCCCCACCAGCAATCCGTCGGCCAAATCCCGGCTGCGCTGCTGCACTGCGCCGCCAGCAGCCAATCGCCGCATTGCAAGGTTGACTCTCGCCGCTCGCACGTCGCAATTCGCAATGATGCATCGCGGTTTCGCAAATTTAATTATTCTTAGAAAGCTAGTTTTCGCATGCTTAATTCCGCGTTTCCTGCGCTCAATTTTCATTCGTTTGCCTATCACTAAGCGTTCTGCGAACTTACTTTCCGTTCCGCTTATTTTTTGCTCTTTTTACTTCCCGCGTGAAAGTTACTTTAAGAAATAAATATTCTAGGCGCGCGTTATGCACATATTTACTTTTTCTCTCGCGAATGCAATGTAATCTAGCTCTCGTTAGGACAATCGCTACTTCTCTAGCATTCGTATTCCCGCGCATCTATCTCGGTTGCTTCCAAACTCGCTCGAACCGTTTCTAAACGCTTAGTTTACTTTCTTTATCTTCTCTTGAATATAAATTGAGTGCCAGTTTCGCCAAAACGCATAGACTACAGTTTCGACTTATCCGCGATAAATTAAAAGTTTCAAATAACATAAACTCTTTATTTCTTTCACTTAATTTGTATTATTTGCGACAAACTAAAAAAAACTGAACCGCAATAAACCTATTAAGACAATTAAACTAAAATTTACTTTTCTAGTAAAAACTAAATCTTGCTCTATGGTTTTGAAATAGAACTTAACTCTACTATTTACATCCTTAATTCTAAAATATACTTTTCTCTTTTTGTTATATTTAGTTTTTATGCGTTTTTTTTGTATTTTCTATTTTTTTATAAATGTGACTTTTATATAACTAACGCTAACTTAATTCTAAATGTACATTTACAGAGGTTGGGATGATTCAAGCTGGGTTGTGCTCGCTTCGTTTGGATCCGGACTGCAACGAATCATCGGTCGCAAGGTTAGGTTGTGACCGGACAGACTTCCCGAACGTACGAGGAATCGACTTACCGGTCAGCAGGCTGCGAAACGTTCGCCTTCTATGTGGTCGCCAGATATTTTAACCTCAACAAATACCAAGGTGTGTTGTGGTGACATTGTGTTAATTTTCCAGTTGCCTTTTCTGTTTCAGGATGCTGCTTCCTGATGATGGACTTCGCTGCTACTCGTCTGGTTGAATGACGCAACTGCCGTTGGGCCGTTGGTCGTCACAAAGAACTTCAAGATGGCTGGCTCGACAGGAACGAACACGTCGGATGACGCAACACGAGGATAGTATTATTATAACTTTCTCGCGTTCTGTTCTCGACTAATTTATTAATCAATCTTTATTTTTATTGTTTCATGTCGTCGTGGGATCGTAGGACATCGCCGTGGAATCTACCTGGACCGTCAACTTCGCTGTGAGGAACTTTGAGGGATACGCTTTTACGGGTAGGTATACTGACACAGATTTATTCCAGAAAATATAAATTTTTTTTTTTTTTACAGGACACTGCACACTTGTGAGTGTTACGATATCTCGCGTCACACACTTGTGGTACGTAATTGCAGTATTAGTAATTTTTCCCGCACACGGTTCGTTACGTAACAATTATTCGCGATCGAGTTTACAGTTTTTAGACTGCGCGTTGTATCACCGCTCGCGATGCGTACTACGTCGACTACCGTTCCGACTTTTTGTTTGAGTCTTGCGCGTTCCGTATTTCGAAACCTCCGCGAAACGTACTCCTTTAGAGTCAATCTTCAAATGAGTCCTCCTTGCTTCTCGGCTGCATCTTTTATAGTCTGCGTGGCAGTGCGCGCCCCACCATCGGGTCGCCGGCCAATCGCGTTCGCGCCGCCCCACCGCGTCTCCGCTAGCCAATTCGCGTATAGCACAGTCGGGTCTCGCCACGCTCACGTCACTCTGCCGTAACTGCTTTGATGTTCCAAGCTGCTCCGCGCTGTGGACATCCTTCTGCGATGCTCCTTCGAGTGGACCGCGGCCTACAATCGGTCGCAAGGTTGTGACCGGACAGATCACGCATAGTTTTGTAATGCAGAGCTTACCGATCCCCAGGTTGCAACGCTTTCGCCTTATGTCAAGGTCGCCAGGTATTTTGACCTATAGAAATAAGGTTGTTGGATGCAGAGTGTGACTAGCGACAATTCCGGATGGAATCCCTCTTCTTCTCCTTTTTCCCTTCCTCTGCTATTAATCCTCCTTTTGCTTTTTGTTATAGGTCACCGCTGGACACCGAAGGATGTGGAACGCCCTGGACCGGATCACGATCACGGAACACCAACCAATTGGACCTTCCAGAATCTCCGAGGATATCACCGAGGGATAAAATGTTCAACACGTGGTAAGTGTAAGTCAATTGATTACACGTCACTAAACAGTCACTATATTTTCTCTCTTTTATTTTACAGGTAACAATCGCTTGCTACGAGTACGCTCGCGTAACAATGCTTCACCACGGTTACTACACTACTGTTCGCGAGATTTATTATTAAGCACGCAGTCGTCACTGCTCGCACTTCGCGTATTAATTATCGCGTTCGCGTATTTTGGCACTGACTTGGTTATCGCGCGCTTCGGATTTGCACGAGATTGTTGTTCGCACAATTGCGAATTCACTGTTCGAGCTTCGGTTCGCAAAAGTCTATCGACTTCTTAGTATTCACTCACGCAGTCGCTACCATCCGCATTTCGCGTTATTTCTGTTTTAACTTGTTACTTGCGTGGAGATACTATTCGTGCGACCGATTTTACTTTTCGCACGAACGTGGGTTCTCTCGCCGAAGTTTGACCTCGAAAGTCTTTTTTCGACATGTCTCTCATGGTCGCTAGAACCGAATAATCTCTCGAGTCCTTGGGGCTCTCATTCTTATACTCGCTTGCCCCATCATGCGCTCTCCGACCAATCAGCGCTTCGCCGCGCATCGCCGTCTTGGTAGCCTACCGCTTACCACCTCTGCTCGCGCATCGACCAATCGCGTGACTTCGCCGTTCTCATTGGCGCGCTCTCACTTTCTCGTTGTTAGAATTTTATTCTTACGCTTAATAATTATCTCGCAGCTAATTAAACTAATAAAATAAGATTCTTTGCATGAAAATAATGTATTACTATACCGCGTATCTCTTCGCGCAGTTTTCATGCTTTAATAAATGAATAACTTATGAAATAATAAAAACAGTACTAACAATAACTTATTACCTTATTTCCTAGTTATATACATGTATTTACAATGAGGAGTTCCGAAATTGTGAATCGACCGAAATAAAATGTAAACTCAATTTTATGCTTCTCGCTCGCCTTTTGACAATTAAAGAAAATGACTTCAATCATAGTTTCGCTTGCCAAACACTTCTAAATAGGCTAAGTAAAAGAACATTATGACAATGTTAAAATAAACTCTCTGTTACCATTGACCTTCATTTTCTATGTCTTCCCGTGTTAGAAGCTGTCTTCCGTTCCTCGGAATGCGGTCGATTTGCAAGTTCGCCCCTAGACTTATCACTAATTTAAAACTACTTTCAAGCTAACTTATTTTTATCATTTTCTGTTTATTATATCTTTTTATATGTTTTTCTATATTTACTTCCGCGTTGCTAACGTTTATTATTACTTTGACTTAAACTAGCTGAATAATGATATTTCTGTATTTCTCTCTGTGTTTTTATTATGCTTATATATTTTTGTATTTTATAATAAATGTAGTTAAATGTTATTAACTTAAAAACTCTTTATTTTCAGGCTTTGCAAAATAACTCAAACTAAAATAATCAAAATCAATATCTTTTGCATCCGGGCATAAAATAAACTTTGTCTGAATATGTTTTCGTATTAAAATGTAACTAAATTAGAACTTTAACATTTAACCAAAATAATTGTTAATAAGTGTATATTTGATATAACTATATTATATTCAATAGTCAAACTTGACTTAACTCGCTTATTTACTAATTATTGTTTTTTCTGTTACAGGCTTCATCGACTCCCTGTGTCGACGTCCCCGGCTGTGGATCTGCTGTCGAAACGGGGTCGTCCGTGCTGTGCCCAGCCTGCGGTCGCAAGGTTGTGACTGGGCAGACAGCGGAGATTTTAATGACATCACGCTTGTCGTGGTCGCCAGGTGCTTTGACCTTAATAAGCACCAAGGTATTAATCCGCGCACGTAGTCTTGTGGCTGGGTGATTGCGTCACTTCCCGTTCGGTCCAGGCTCGTCTCTCGACCGCGCCTCGTGCACTTATCCCTTCCTTTCTTTTTCAGGTCGCCGCTGTATTTGGAATCATTTCGGACGCTTGGGATACACGCTCTTTAGGGTAAGTATCACTCGCGTGACAATGACATTTCACGTTTGTTGTTACAATTAACACAATTCTTTATTGTAATTAACTGTTACAATGTTTAGCCACTCGCACCTATATAATTGTTCTCACGGTCGCGTCGCGTGTCTCGCCCGCGTACTTTTTCGGCCGCGCTGAAGAGTTAGCTCTTTCGCGTCAAGCTCTCTTCGAAAGCTTCCTCTGAAAGGTTTTCCCGCTAACGGTTTTTGACTCGCCGTGACCCCCGGTTATATACCCGGCTGCCTCGCTACAAGTTCCTCGGCCAATCAAGCTCATGTCTCTCTTCCGCGCTCACGCCGCCTTTGGCCGCTATTATAATTAATTCTTATGTTAATTATAAATTTACTTAAAACTAATTTTCCTCGCGCCGGTATCTTTGTTTCGCTCTCCCGTGTGTATTTTAATTCGCGCCTTAGCTTGCCTAATTCGTTAGGTTCCGTTCTTTTAATGCCCTGCTGTCGCTTTGTCGGAATCGTTTTGGCAATTGGAATCCCTTTTATTTTATTGTACAATGTCACCGCCACGTCCGCTTCGCGTTTCCGTTCGAATTTACCGCGGTGCTCTCGGACTTCCAAACGTGTTCACGATTCGACTTTCGCTCTGCGCTCGCGCTTATTGAAATACACTCGCGTTTCTACTACAAGTATTCCGTACTCGTCTCGCATCTCTACATGACGCTTTAATAGGATTTCGTTTAAAATAAAATTAAAATGTTTATTACCTTTGCGCGTTACATTTTTACGGATACGGCATTGAATGTAGTGAGAATCAAAGTGTGCCCCGTTCGCTAGATCGCCTTTGAATTTTAACTCCGCGTACTTCCGCTTCCGGTGTTGTTTCGCGGTTCTTGCCGCTCGCATATGCTTCCGCAATGTCAACATGCGTAGTCCAATGTCGAACGTCGCTAGACAACTCGTTATCGCCACGCTCGTTTTTTGCAATGTTCGCGTCTTTGATCCTGTATCGCGCTCTACTCTCGGCAATCACTTTCTCGTGAGTGTTCGAATGTAATTCAATGTATCTCATACTAAATAAAACTCGCTTCTTATTCCGGATTATTCGTTCCGCTTCGCGCATATCAGAATATGTTCTAATTAACTTAAAATATATCTTCGCGTGTTTATCCCGCGCTAATATATGTAAAACAATTTTAATCTCGTTTAAAAGTAAAATAATTATTTGAAACAAAATTTCGCTTATCGTAATCAACTCAAAAATTAACATTTTGATAAAATAAATAATATCTTTGCATTTCGCTCGCATGACTAAATGTAAATCAATTTTGGGATAATTTCGGAAAACCCATCCATATGAAATAATGGATAAGAATACCCAATTCCTACGTATTTTTGCTTCCTGAACACAAATATGAAACTGAAAAATGGCGGTCGGACTCGCAAGTTAAAAAAAAGTGAAGTTCCACATGGGTTTGCAACTTTCCACGCGAAGCGAGGTTCAACCCAAACCTATATGTCTAGCAATAAATTCTTTAAATATCGCTAGTAAATTAATCAAAGGATCAATATTGAAAATAATCGACCAAACTAGCACACATTTTTTACACTTTATTAAAAGTTACGACGTTTCGACCATATGGTTGTGGTCCTTTTCAAGTATACACTAAAATAATACAATTGAAAATTAAACTTATAAATCTAAACGGTTTAAAGATAGTAATATGCATAGAATAAGTTAGATATAAAAAGAGTACATACGTTATAAATGTGAATCTTAGACAAGCATGTTCAAATAAAAGATTCGCTCACACATGTTGTCAATATTAAAGGCGAGAACGTTAAGTCAGTAAGAAACCTTGTCAATAACTAACAATATTAGAAAACTTATTACACGACCTTTATTATTTTATCATAAATATTATTTAAGCTCTCAGTGTCCTTTTGAAGATTAATTGTATTCTTAAATTTTTTGATGTAGAACATTTCCGCAATTTCTCTTTTACGCACATGTTTCTCATTATGTAATATATTGAGTTTAGTCCAATCAAATTCATGTCATGTCATAATTTATTTTGTGTTTACTTATAACAGAGTGATTTGTTTCATGTAATTTAATATTTTTAAAATGTTCATTCGTACGAGTCCTTAAATGTCTTTTAGTTTGTCCAATATATGATGCATTACAATCTTTACAATCTAATTTGTATACCACATTCGTTCGGTCATCTTTATGTAAATTGTCTTTGCCACGTTTTATTAACATATTTAGTTTTTTATTAATTTTATAAACGACGTTCAAACCAACTCCACGTAAAACTCGACATAAATCTTGACTCGTATCTTTAACATATGGGAGTGACAAAAAGGACATCCTATCGAATTTCCCTTGGTTCAAATCTATATCGTTATTGTGATTGCGATTTTTAAAAAAATTAATTCTTTTTTGTATGTGTCGTTTAATAATGTGTTTGGGGAAACAATTGTTAAGTAAAATATCGTATACTAAATCAATATTACTATGGTGGAATCTATCATGTGATAATAAAATTGCATGATCTACAAGATTATAAATAGTATTGATCTTATATTTTAGAGGATGGTTAGAGAAAAAGTTAATATATCTTCCAGACGAAGTAGGTTTCCTGTACCAATTAGTAATAAGTATATTATCCACGCGAGTGATCGTTGTATTTAGAAAACTGATGGACGAATCAACCTCAATTTTATACGTGAACTTCAGGCGTTGGTGGTAATTATTGAAAGTCGCTAATATCTCACTCAATTTTTTACGCGGTACTATGGCGAATATATCGTCTACATATCTATAATATATAGGTGAAACTTAACGACTCTAAACATTGTGTCTCAAGATCATCCATTACCATATCAGCGAGGATAGGTGATAGGGGGGAACCCATTGGTGTGCCGAAAATTTGTTCAAAAAACTGACCATTGAAAATAAAACTGGTTGAATCTAAGACTAATTCTATTGCGTATAGGAACTGAGTTAAACTGAAATCTGTGTTCTTAGTAATATCGTTCCAACGTTTTTTAATAGCATTTAACACTAATTCTTTGGGAACGTTTGTAAATAACGCACTAACATCTAACGATATCAATATATCATTATCATTCATAGAAGTATCCTTAATATTTTTGACAAAGGACCAACCATCTTTGACATGTGATTTTGGTTTTTTGATTGAGTTATGTAATATTTTGTGAAGATAACCAGAAACATTGTATAACGGACTACCAAGTGACGATACTATAATTCTCAATGGCATACCAGTTTTGTGAACCTTCGGGAGACCGTAACTACGTGGCATATTGCCATTGGTACAATTTAAATGTTTGTAAGTCCTATCATCAATCAAGCCATTATTGCGCCAAGATTTAACTAGTGAGTTTATTTTGTTCGTTATTCGTTTTATCGGGTCTTTCTTTAACTTTTTATACGTCGATACATCATTCAATATTAATTCCATCTTTTCATAATAGTCTTTTTTGTCCATAATGACCGTAGTCTGACCTTTATCTGCTCTAGTGACAAGAATATCTTTATTTTCATATAATATGTCTAGTTTTTCGGTAGTGCTACATGCTATATGTCTAGTTTTTCGGTAGTGGACCCCCCCGCAGGGGGGCGGAACACACTGTCTGCACGCATACATTTTTAAGGCAAAGCGAGGTTCCACATGGGTTTGCAACTTTCCACGCGAAGCGAGGTTTAATCCAGACCTATATGTCTAGTTTTTTGATAGTAGAGCCCCCCGCAGGAGGGCGGAACCCATTGTGTCCACGCATATACTTTTCCACGCGAAGCGAGGTTCCACATGGGTTTGCAACTTTCCACGCGAAGCGAAATTCAACCCAAACTTACGTGTCTAGTTTTTTGGTAGTGGAGCCCCCCGCAGGGGGGCGGAACACACTGTCTCCACGCATACACTTTTAAGGCGAAGCGAGATTCCACATGGGTTTGCAACTTTCCACGCAAAGCAAGGTTCAACCCAAACCTATGTGTCTAGTTTCTTGGTAGTGGAGCCCCCCGCAGGGTGGCGGAACACACTGTCTCCACGCATACACTTTTAAGGCGAAGCGAGGTTCCACATGGGTTTGCAACTTCCAACGCGAAGTGAGGTTCCACATAGGTTTGCAACTTCCCACGCGAAGCGAGGTTTCATGAATTTACAACTTTCTATGCAATGCGAAGTTTTCCTATAAGTGCGGCAGAGAAGCTGAAATCTTACCATCTTTTTTTTAACTTTAATAAATAATAATGTACGACGGTTAAAACGTTTTTCTTATTTAAAACCATGAGCTTGACAATATATGTATATGTCGAGATCATTGAAGCTGAGTGCCTTTTTATGTAGTTTTTCTTTTATATTCTTTGCTACAAAACTCTTAATTTTGGTTGGCATTGGAACTCTAAATTTCGATTGGTTTAGGATATGTGACTTTCTTTTTCGAACATACTTCAAAGTCTTTGAAATCGGTGAAATTTTCAGTAATGTGTATAATTACCGTAATCTATCTAACATAAGTACGTAAGAGAAGCTTTGTCAAGTAGTCCATATCGTTTTACATTTTTTTTATATATTGTGGCTGGTAAAATATAAGACTTTAAATTTTGTCAGCAGTGTTATTTGGTTAGTACTTTATAATAAATCTTTCATTTAACGAATATGGCAGAACACGTGAAACACAGTACATTTATTCGCGATGCTTTTGACGAAAAGTGGTGCGTTCGATTTCTTATTAAGCATCACGTTTTTCGGGATAAGATGGAATGTCCTAGTTGTGGCAATGAACTCACACTGAATCTGGAGACACTTCTTTTTCGCTACCGCAAATCCTACAATGCTGCACAGCCTAAAAAGAAGAAGAGAATGATGCGATATGATTTTTGGAGAAGCGTAAAAGTGAACACGTGGTTCGACCATGTGCATTTGCCCGTGTCTACAGCATGTATGTTTATTGCACATTTTCTATGGATACCTATACCCCGATATAGCTATATTTCTGATGATCTCGACTTGTCTTCGGAGACTATTGTAAACTGGAGTAGTTACTGCCGTGAATTATGCGTATACTGGGCAGAGAAAAGCTCAGAGAAATTAGGTGGACCCGGTACTGTTGTCGAAATTGACGAAGCAAAATTTGGCCAGAGAAAATATAATCGTGGACGTTTAATTGATGGAAAGTGGATATTCGGCGGTTACAAACGTGGCACTAAGAAGATTTTTCTAGTACCTATTCCTGATCGTACTTCCGGAACACTAGTTAAGTGTATCAAAGAATGGATACTACCCGGGACTACAGTAATATCTGATAAATGTTGATTATGAATGTTTGTCTGCTGAGGATTTTAACCATCTTTCTGTTAATTATAAGACAAATTTCGTAGACCCGGAGACAGGTGCCCATACGCAAGGAATTGAGCGCACATGGCGTGAGGTGAGAGCGAATATTTCTAAGTATGGCACTAAGGAAGAACACTTAGTGTCTTATCTCGCGGAATATTTATTTAAGCGCGTATATTGCTGCCCTGAACGTATTAATGTATTCTTTGATCTCATTGCTGAGTTTCAAGAGATTCTAGTTCAGGACAAAGTTTTCGATCGACATGTTGATACTCCGCAAGACGCCTAAACACAAATATCCTTATCACACACAGCACAAATGACAAACATACCCATTGAGACATCTACAAACTGGTAGAGAGGGTTTGGAGTCTTAAAATACTGTAGTAGTGACGAACTACGGGTCCTGATCTCTACACACACATATACACACAAACGCACGTACGCACACACACACTTGACACATGCTGGGTACACACAGTACAGCAAACGCTGGTTTTCAGTTTTTTTTGTTTTTTTTTTGTATTTTTTGCGATTTTTTGTTTTTTGTTTTGAGCGCCATTTTTTAGTTTAATATTCGTGTTCAGGAAGCAAAAATACGTAGGAATTGGGTATTATTATCCATTATTTCATATGGGTACGCAGATTTTCACTGTTTTTTTTGTTTTTCTTTGTATTTTGTGCAATTTTTCATGTTTTTTGTTTTAAGCGCCATTTTTCAGTTTCATTTTCGTGTTCAGGAAGTAAAAATACGTAGGAATTGGGTATTCTTACCCATTATTTCATATGGGTGGGTTTTCCGAAGTTTTATCCAATTTTGTTTTCTCTCAAATAATAAAGATCTGATTTCGCGATAATTTCCGCTAATGTGCCAAAGTTAATTAGCAGTCCGTTACTCAACTAAAATATGTTTCCGCTTCTCGCACACAGTTAAAAGAAAATCAATCACTCGTTTCTAATTATCGCGTCTTTTTTTTTATTGTATTTTTTGTTTTATTCTACTTTTTACGATTTTCGCGTAGTTATTTGATAACATAGAATAATGTCAATTAATAAAACCTTAAAACTAATAATGACCATTTACATGTTTTCTCAGATGCTGTTCCCGGCTTCGCTGGTCAGATCTCCGTCCGCTGCTCCGGTTTCTCGGTCATCTGAGTGTGCTGATGTTCGTCCGGGCCAGCGACCTCCGCTGTTCTGTCCACTACGGATAGACGTGTGGTCGGTTGCAAGGTTAGGTTAGAAATATATTCGAAATTACGAAAATACTCTCCGCAAGGATACTCTACTCGGAGTTCCTCTAACTTAAGGTCTCAGTCGCCGTGGCTCGTCTCGGGTTTCACGAATGGAGTTGCTTATATTATTCGCGAATAAACTCGCATCAAAAGTCGTGAACGGAAATTTTCGCTCGTTTATTACGTTCGCGGGTAATTCGATATCGCTATCGCTCGAATAGTCGCTTTCTAATTTTCTACGGACACTTTCGAGATTTTGTAAGGTTAGCGATAACTCGGATTGCTAGTTCCGCGGGTTTGCTATGTAGCCACGATTGATTTATTATCAGTTGTTGGGGTATCCGTCTTCCTCCAACACATGCACGCAAAACTAATAAGATTTGGTCTTACAGTATTACGGCTCGCATCGTTACGCTCGGTACTGCTCAGCTGCAGCTGCTGCAACTCGATCGCTTGTAGGCTGATAACAGGCCCCGGGAGAGTCCAAATTTGCATGAAGAACAATACGGCTTCCGCGTCGTGCGGTTCACAATAGACACGATCTTATTAGAGCGTGTCCGCTCGATCGCGGGGGCTGTCATGGAGGAAGGCGGGGTATTGTTAGCGGTCTCTTTAGACATCTCGAACGCCTTCAACACCCTTTTTTTGTTACGCTAAGGAAACCTTTTATAGGTACCCTCGCTCCTCGGGTAAGGAGGCGAGGGTTATGTGGGAATTCTTCTCCTCATCCCAGCAAGGACTGAAGTCCTTCCCGTGATGGGGAGTAGTGTACCTCAGCGGATATCCCATCGCGTGCGTTTTCAGGGGGCACGAAGGATGCTAATCACCCATGCCGACTCCGTGCCCCCCCCCCCCCGCGCCACCTCCTGGGAGAGAACCACCCTGAAGGGATGACTCTCTCCTCCGCCATCGTGCGGAACCGCGGTCGCGACGCAAGGGGAATACCACCCTCACATCGCGCCCTCCCTAAGAGTTCGGGGGGCGGGGTTGTGGCTCGAGAAACCCGCTCGAGCCGCAGCCCCCCGTCCTCGCGCCCGGCGCTCTCTCCGCTCCCTTGGGAGTTGGGATTTGGCATCCGGGCACGGGGGCCTCCTTCGGAGGACTCTCCCTTGAAGAGGAAGAGCCCTCCCTACGACGGCCGCTCCCCCAAGCCGGCGCACTATGTTACCGGCTTGGGGAGACAGACCGCCGCATCTCCGTCCCGCGTCGGCGAGGAGAGGAGACGCGTGCAATGAGGCGAGCCTCTGCGCTCCTCTCCTCCTTGACCGCCCGCCCGACCGAGTTCCCTCCGCTCCCTAAAGGGAGTTAGGATTCGACACCGGTCGGACGGGCCTCCCTCTCGTGAGGTCGCCGAGGGAGGAGTTTGGGACTATTTAACGCCCCAGTTCCCTCCCCCCCGTCGACCTCATCCGGTGCAGTGGCTTCTTTCCACTACGCCGGTACTGGGGGGAGTCGACGTCAGGCCTTGGCCCGACGTCGACTCCCCCCTCCCTCCTGCCCCGTCCACGGGGTGGGGATCCGCTCCAGACCGTTCGGCGGTCTCCACCTCGGCCTCTTGTCCGAGGGAATCCCACCGAACCCACGTCCCGGCTTCCTTTTCCCAGGGAGGAGTGTGCGCGCACACCCTTCACCCCCGAGGGGGTGTCCCACCGGCCGCCCCACATCTGCACAAAGCGGACAACGCGGCTCGGCAGAGCACCCCTTTGCCATGTGTCCCGGAGCCCCGCAGCGGTAGCAGCGGGAGCTCCGGTCCACGGCCGAGGTGCACCGGCGCCACGTGTGTCCAAGACACAGGCACCGGTAACATCTCAGCCCTATTCCCCCTTTCTCCTCTTTCGCCCTAGGCACCTCAGATACTCCTCCACTAAGACAAAGTCTAAGGTTGCTCAACCCCTCCTTAGGCCTCGGTGTAACTGGCGTCTTCCTCGTTCCGCGACGCTTCGTTGACCTCCGCCCGATGACTTCCGTCCATTTTGTCTCGGATTCTTGTCCAGATCCGGAATCCGATTCGTTGTGGGTAAGGGGGGGTCACTCGAGGATGACACGCCCCCCTCTCCCCGGCCCTCCTTCGCTTGCTCTTTCCAATCCTAGGAGCTTCCTTCTCTCTCTCTGCGAGGCGTCGCTCGCCTCCATGCGGCGCTCTCCAGTTCCAGGATCCTTCTCTCGCTGACCTCCAGCCTGAGCGCGAACTCGCTCATGCCGGAGACCAGCTTCTCCAGAAGGAGGTCCTTCTGGTCCTTCCAATTACTCGTTTCGGTGGGATCAGTCCCCCTGTCCACCAGTAATGTTTTCTTCGTCTCCACGCTCCTGTTGTCATATTGGGCCCTTTCCGTGCTTGTGCCCGCATCTTTTTTGGAGCTTTCCCTCCCGCAAACCTCAAAGTATCTCCGAGTGATTTCTACGACAGCGTCCATCACGCCGAAGACACCTTTTTCGCATTTCACTGCACGTTCTGGATGCACACTTTCCTTTCCTATCCCTCTTTCCGAGGATGATCACTCTAAGCAGCTCGAAGCACTCGTCGAAATTCCTTTCAGCTTCCGTGAAGACCGAATGGACGGGCTTAGTTGTTAGTGCCCCTGTGTCCCAGGCCTCAAGCTGTCCGAACATCAATTCCTTTTCCTTTTCTGTTTCCCCGTCCACTTCCATGGCTGTGTTGTCCATGACCTGGCAGGGAGGCTCGAGGACGCTCCGATTGTCAGAGGTATCCCTCCTCTGCTTCTTTGCTTCTTAACGTTCGGTACTTCGCCCTGTTATAAGACCCGTCTTCATAACAGCCTCGTCACATGATGACGACGAGGGGGCGCCCGAGACGCCCCCTCTCTCGCCGGGCCCTGAGGGATCCGAACTCCCCTGGGCCGGTACAGTTATCCTCCTTGTGTTGTCCTCCATGTTCGGCTTTTCTTTCGGGGAGCTCCACCCCTAGGACGATGGACCTAGGTCCTTATGGGGCCCGTCCAACCCATGGACTCCTTCTACCCGGGACGTCGACTCCCACGACGGCCCGTCCGGCATGGGTGGCCCTACCGGGACCAAGTCCCGCCGGCATAGCCCGCCGAGCTCATCGCCAACCAACCGGGCCGGAGAAGTTGTTTGTACCGATTTAATCGGTACGGAGCACTGTTAGCACTCAGTCCTCCAGCGGACTGGGTGAGCTCCCCCACCACAAGGTTGTGCTCCACGGGGAGGCCTTCAACACCTTGCCTTGGTACCAGATGGGGGCGGCTCTGGATTACCACAGGGTTCCTCCCTACCTGGCTACAATAATAGCGGACTACTTCCGGGGAAGAAAAATTGCATATATAGACAGAGAGGCTAAGATATGCGAGAGGGACATGACATGCGGGGTTCCACAGAGCTCAGTCTTAGGCCCGCTAATGTGGAACCTCGCATATGACTCCATAATTCGGTCTGCCCTTCCCCCTGGCTGTAGCACAATTTGCTATGCCGACGATACGCTGATATTAGCTGATATTAGCCAGAAGGGACAATTGGTGGGAAGCGGTGGCGAGAGCAAACCTCGCCACAGCTCGAGTCGTGCGCTCCATCAAAGGGATTGGTTTAAAGGTGGCGCCCCAAAAAACTGAGGCCGTCTTTTTCCATGACGGCTCTCATGGGGCGCCACCAAGGACGGAAATTATTGTCGAGGACACCCCCATCTTGGTGGGAGCACAGATAAAGTATCTGGGCTTCCACCTGGATGGTAAGTGGACGTTCGGCGAACACTTTCGTCGCCTGGCTTCGAGGGTCGAGAAGGCCGCTATGGCCTTGAGCAGATTGCTGCCAAATCTCGGAAGACCGGACAAAAGGGTTCGCCACTTGTACGCCGGCACTGTACACGCCATGGCCCTATACGGAGCCCCGGTATGGGTCAACAGGATGGAGACCACCCGTCGCATGAAGAACACAATGCATTAAATGCAAAGACGGGTGGCCAACAGAATATGCCGGGGTTACCGGACAGTGAGCTGCGCGGCCGTGGGGCTACTCGCAGGAGTTCCTCCCATAGAACTCCTCGCCAGAATGTACGCTGATGTGTATCAGCGTACTAGAGAATTGAGGAGGCGAGGAGTAGTCCTCACAGACAGAGTCCAGCGTGCAATAAGGGTCACGCTCGGCGGGTCTTGGTACACAGATGGGTCGCCATGCTCTTTGATCCGAGATTGCCGGGCCAAAGGACTGCCGAGGCCATCCGGCCCTGTTTCCAGCAGTGGCTGGACAGGGCCAAGGGGGGAGGTTACCTTTAGGATGACCCAGGTGCTTACCGGACATGGTTGTTTCGGGGAGTACCTGGGTCGGATCGAAAAAGAGCGCACGACTCGGTGCCACCACTGCGGGCACTCTTCTAGAGTGTGCTGCGTGGGATGACGAAAGGAGACCTCGTGTCCATAGTGGGGGCCGATCTCTTTCTCCCGGCCGTGGTGGCGCCAGCTTTCGGGTCAGGGGAAAGTTAGAGGGCTTTCTCCTCTCTCGGAGATTACCCTCTCGCAGAAGGAGGAGGCAGAAAGAGAACGAGAAAGACGGAGGAGGCGCGCGCGCACTCCCGGGTCCCGAGAGGAAGACCATTCCTGGTTGCCAGGGCAAAGAGAGGGCCCTCGCCGAGGCAGGAACCAGAGGAGGGTAAAACCCCATCCCACTCCAGATAGTACTGGAGTGGGATGAAGCCGGCGGGGAAGGGGACTCGGGACGCTTAAGTCCGGAACTCCTCCCTCGGCAACCTCGCGGGAATGATCCGCCAGAACTTCCGAGGAGGGCCCCTCTGGTTGCTGGCCGAACCTGACTTCCTTTGGGAGTAGAAGGAGCCACAACCGGAGGAACAGGGAGGCCGGGGCTTGAGCGGGATACTCAAGCCCCGGCCTCGCCCCCCCTAATCGTAATGGGAGGGCGTGGCGTGGGGGTGGTGTTCCCATGCGCCACAACTGCGACGGCCCGCACGATGGCGGGGGGAGAAGCTGTCCTTGGACAGTCTCTCCTCCGAGAAAGACAGGCGAGGGGCGCCGAGTTGGCATGGGATCCCAGCATCCTCGGCGTCCCCCACCTACCGCCCGTGAAGGACCCCCGTGAGGTGGTTTAGCGTAGTATACCTCCCTTCGGGGAGGGAGTCCCGCATAATTCCCTAACCCTTACCCGAGGGCGGGGGTATCTATAAAAGATTTCCCTCACGTAAGAAAAAACAGGCTGGCGGTTCAGTGCTCGTGATTGATACGGCGGTCGTCGCTTTTATGGTGATGTGTTGTTCGTTAGGTTGTCATAGGTCGACGTTGTCCTTAGGACGTTGGCGATCCTATTCGGTCTTCAGCTGCTTGATTATCACGCTTTATACTGCTTGCGTTGTCCGTTCTTCTCTTTCACTGTACTGTGGCTTCCGTTTGTTTCCGTCAGCGTTACTGACGGTTTTAACACCTTCGTGTTCTTACATGTGTTATCAACAGCTGTGAGGAGCAAAAGATCCGGCGGCTACCAGAAATATGCCACCAAATTGTTGTGTCGTTGGATTGACACGGAAATTTTTATATGGGATTCGAGCTGAACGAGGAGAATTAGGACTTCTAGTCACCCCCAATAATACGTCTCTCCTCTTTTTTTTGCTATTTCTTTCTTTATTAATAAATTTCGCACAAATATGACTTAACTCTCGTTTTAATTATTGGATTCGATCCCTAACATTAATTCTTCGTCATGCGCGTCCGTATTTCTTAGCGTTTATTGGTTTAGCAATCTACTTTTTTTTATTCGTTAGAAGCTATTGTTCTTCTTGCCGGTTTGTGATTTAATTAGCGACTGACTCCTGCGGTCTAGTTCTCGGTCTTATGTGGTACTCGGTTCCTTGATTTCTTTCGGAGAGGGCCCTTAGAAACAGGCCCTTGATTGGTTAAGAAATATTCATGCGTTTTTTATTTAAGTGGAAGCGAAGCAGGTTGGAGTCGCGACTCTTCGCTTGCATCCCGCGATTTCCGGTATTTCGTGCGTGTCTCGCTGCGTTAGTGTTTTCGCACGGCGAGCGTTTAGCGAAGGCGCTCTTTTTATGAGCTAAAAATATTCTGTAATATTTTAATAATTCTTATTTTTAATAATATTAAATTAATTCTTATTACTAATTAATATTTTGTAACGCGGACATCTTTCTCGAGCGCGCGGATCGGCTCGCCGGCGTCAGGGTTCGAGAGAAGGGGAGACTCAAACTTGCATGACTCCTCGGTTATAGGCAAACAGTCTTTATTTTGTCAGATGTGATATTTACAATGAGTAGGTGAATAATTATAAAGTGGCTCGGAAGCCAAGCGCAAACGGTATATACAAGGTGGCTCGGAAGCCAAGCGCAAACGGTATATACAAGGTGGCTCGGAAGCCAAGCGCAAGCGATAAACGAGTTGGCTCGAAAGCCAAGCGCAGGCGATATACAAGGTGGCTCGGAAGCCACGCGTAGACGGTATACAAGGTGGCTCGAAAGCCGAGCGCAGGCGGTGTCTACCGGGTGGCTCGGAACCCAAGCGAAGGAGGTATATACAAAATGGTTCGGAAGTCAAGCGCAGGCGGTTTCTATCAAGTGGCTCGGAAGCCAAGCGCAAGCGATATACGAGGTAGCTCGAAAACCAAGCGTAGGCAATATACAAGGTAGCTCGAAAGCCAAGCGCAGGCGGTGTTTATCGTGTGGCTCGGAAGCCAAGCGCAGGCGGTATATACAAGGTGGCTCGGAAGGACTGAGTGGTGCTACGTCAGCCCTTCGGGGGAGGCCAGGTCTCCTGGCGGAGTCGAGAAACACCTCGACCCAGCGGGTCTTAGAGTGCCGGATACCCCCGGTGGAGCTAAAAGACGCCTTAGTCCGATCAAAGTAGCAGGAAGCCGAAGACTCGGCAGAGCTAAGAAACCCCTTAGCACGAACAGGTGTCAGGATGTCGAAGACTCGGCTGAACTAAGAAACGCCTTAGTCCGTGGTTGTATTCTGGAGCGTCTACTAGGTAAGATCGCAGGATAGGATCTGGTCCCGGTATGCTGGCCGAGCGCCGTTATATACCCGGCCGGCCGCCCCACTCTCGAGGTCTGGCGGCGTGGGGCAGGAGTGAGATAGCATGAGCGAACGAGGGAGACGAAGCGAGCGAGTGAGAGGGGATGAACAAGCAAGAAGGATAGATAGAGAGCGAGCGAGATGGTTAGCGAGTGAGTGAGACAAAGCGAGTGTGTGAACGACCGAGAGAGAGACAGAGCGATAGAGAGAGGTTAGGAAGAAAGAGACGGTTAGTTAGGGAAAGAATATATATATTTTAAGTAACGGTGCTATCATTACATTTTTAATATTGGTTACAGTCATTTGGACTATAACAGCTCTTTATATTAAATATATA
Organism: Prenolepis imparis; assembly: GCF_030444845.1. NCBI lineage: Eukaryota > Metazoa > Arthropoda > Insecta > Hymenoptera > Formicidae > Prenolepis > Prenolepis imparis. Next base: position 2,223,835 of record NW_028141174.1, read on the forward strand.
TTAAGAAATAAATTGGCTATGACAACCGTACGCGGATGTTGATGCGTTATAGCAAAAATTTATTTTTTCGATAGAACTTTGATAATGTGAACGGAGCACGAAAATTTTGCTTGATACATTGCCAAGATTTACTGCGGAATTAATTTTCAATTCGAGAATTTTAATTTCTATATTCCCCTCTAACCCTCTTAAAGAGATATAGGTGAGAAAAATATCGGGCGGAAGTCGCTGAATCGGGAATCGAACCCGAGTCTTTCGCTTGCCGGGCGATTGCTCTTACCACTAAGCTATTCAGACCTTTCGATCCGATATTTTTTCTTTTGCCTTAAACAATAACTGTTTGTAATAAATAACGCTTCTTTCAGCCGGCGTAAACTAACGTTAAGAATTTTAAAGGCTCTCTATATGAAATATATATTAAGAAATAAATTAGCTATGACAGTCATCCGAGGATGTTGGTGCGTTATAGTGAAAATAGCTAATATCTTTTTAGGAGGGTACTTAACCTTGTACTTATCTCTCCGATTAGTGTTGTTATCTGCGCTTAGAATTGCATATTACTTCTGTCTCTGTTTTGCCATCACGTGAGTGTTTGCTGAAGTGATTGGATGTGTTTTGCAACAAGATAAAAAAAATTCGATTTTTTAAAGATCTGAATATAAGATAAGCTGCCTGCTTCATTTCACTGTACGTTCTGTGATTAAGAGAGATGTTATATAAAGTTATGTAAAGTTAAGTATGCTAATAAGATCTATCTTATACTACATATTTCAATGAGTATAGAAAGCTTACAAGAGATGGCAATATTCCCATAGCAATTTTTTAATAGAAAAATTTTTTAAAAAATACAGTGGTTGAGGTAAAGCAATCCCCATTTCTTTCTAAGAGACTTTGGCATAAAAATTTTTTAATACACTTGGTTAAAAAAGTATACACGATACACTTGAAAAGTAATAAATAATTGTACAACTTTAAATATTTATATTTCAGCTAATAATTATAATATCGAAATGTTTCCAAAATAATAATAAAGCTTGAAGTTTGAAAAAATTTTAGTGTCGATTATACGTGGAATGATCAATTTTGCAACGGCGAATGACAGAGTGAAAACCTGCAAAACTGATAAATAGAAGGTCCACTTTCCTGAATTGCACGGAGGAAATGAGTTGACGTAGCTCAATGGGATAAAAAGCGTGTGAAAATTCAACTCAGTTTCTCTGGCTTTGACGACGATTTTTTCTCATTGTCAGTGAAAATGTCGAGGCACTAATAATTTTTAAGATATAAATGATTGAAAAGAAAGGCTTCTCGCAAACTAAACTTTGTAGAGTTTTCGTTCTTTATTCTATTAGTAAAGACAAATAGAGAATATATCTTAAAAGTTATGTTATTGACTAATTTTTACAAAAGTATTTTAATGGAAATAAACTATTATTTTGTAATATAAACTATTATTTTGTAATTATTTTCAATTTCGACACGCTTGATATAAAATGTATTTGCTATATCTAATTTGTAATTATATCACAACTACTAGACTTTTTGTTATATTGAATATTTAAATATTATAAATAATTACGAGTACTTTTTTTTCTAAATTATATCTTATTTTAATTTGAAACTAATTTTTCTCCAAACTGTCTACGTAGAACTTTTTACTAAAATTCTTGTATTTGATCTAACGTTTCGATTAATCGTACATTTGTATTACATTATGCAATATTTTCCAATTGATTAATGTCAAGAAGTAACAACGGTAACATTATCTCTTTTCGAGCGAGATGATTGCATCCACATTGTCTTTATCAAATCGGCACCCTTTTCACTAATCATAATAACAGGCGCATTTATGTTGCCGCTAGTAATAGTTGGCATGATGGATGCATCGATAACTCGCAAGCCTTCAATTCCATAGACTCTTAGTTCTGGATCCACAACCGCCATAGGATCGCTGGCCGGGCCCATCTTTGCGGTACAGCTCATATGATATATCGTCATGGTATACATTCGTAAAATGCATGTCCAGTATTCGTCGCTATAAAGGGGAATGTGCTTACAACTTGGTAACTGTTTGCTATGAAATCTAGAACCGAATTTCTTCATACTGCGCGTTTCGCCAAAGGCAACTGCCGCTTTGACACCCTCGCGAAGCACTGCTACATCTTCTGGATGAGTGAGATAATTATGATAAAGCAACGGGTAATCCAAGGGATTTTTAGATTTCAATCTGATGTAGCCGTGCGACTTGGGCCTGAGTAACATTGGAAACACTCCAAAGACATCGTGATTGTTGAGTTCATTAAATACGTCGTTGTAAAATTCATCGGTTAAACCATGAGCATTCTTTACATGATTGCCACCATCAGAATTGACTCCCGAAGATGTCAACATGAACTCGATATCGGGCCACTCAGTCTCATTGGCATACTTGGTAGCAATAAAGCCGACCGCCTCAAGACCAATGCTGGATGTCAATGGGCCGTCTTCAGTAATGGCGTATTTCAATGCAGAATTGACGTTTACCATTCGATTCATCACAATACTGATCTGATAGTCAATCGGAAAAACGAGCCCGCCAATTGCAATATGATCCTGCAAATTCTGTCCGACACCAGGTGAGTCTTGAATTACAGGGATTCCCAATTGTTCTAAATGGACACGTGGTCCTATACCTGAGAGCATTAATAATTGCGGACTATTGATAGCGCCAGCAGAGAGGATTATTTCTTTTTTGGCAAACACCATCTCCTTATGACCATCTCTAATAAATTCTACACCGTACGCTCTTTTGTTCTGCGGATCAATCAATATTCGAGTCACATGGCTCCACAAAGAAAGATGGAAATTCTTTCTTAGTTGAATGGGTCGCACAAATGCTTTGGCAGTACTGCATCTAGCACCCCGTCGCATTGTATACTGAAAAAAGGCGAAACCAGTTTGCTGTTCGCCATTGACGTCGCAAATATTGTAACCCATCTCTTCACCAGCCTGCAAAAATGCTACGCCCAACGGAGTAACATAAGGGCTATCCTGTACAGTTAGATATCCTCCTAGGAAATAAAAAATAATAAGAATAAAAAAATATTAATGATTTATCGCACAATATACACGATAATTGAAGTATGCAAACCTGTGCTATGATATTTTGTATTGCGTGCCAGATATGGATTTCTTTGATCCTGCGATTTGTGAAAATATGGTAACACATCATCGTATCCCCAACCAGGATTTCCGAAACTTCGCCATTGATCATAATCACGTCGATTTCCGCGAATGTAAAGCATTGTGTTCAGCACGCTGGAGCCTCCAAGGACCTAAAGTATTATTTAACCAATTGTGAAGATTATACAAAATAGAATAATTGCAAAACAAGTAAATTTATTAACCTACTTTCTCGTTGAGATAATTATTTCTAATCATATAATATGATTATACGTAAATATAAAATCTAACAAGCATTAAAATGCGAATTCATGGGACGCTCGTTTCAACGTTGCATGGTCTTGTGACTTCGACTTGACGTTACCGTTAGGAAAAAAGTGAATTGGACCGTCGAGGCTATCCGACTTTGTCTACAAGAGTGGGTGGACAGAGCCAACGGGAGGGGAAGGTGACTTTTAGAATGACTCAGGTGCTTACCGGGCACGGGTGCTTCGATAGATACCTGAGTCGCATCGGTAAGAAGCGCACGGCGCGATGTCTGCATTGCGGACAAGAGGAGGATACCACGCAGCACACTGTAGCGGAGTGCGCTGCGTGGCAGCAAGAGAGAGGGGAGCTAACTGCGGTCATAGGGAGAGATCTCTCCCTCGCTTCCGACTGTAGTGGCGAGTATGTTGGAATCGGAAGAGAAATGGAGGGCCTTCTCCTCCTGCGAGATCACTGCCTCGCAGAAGGAGGAGACGGAGAGAGAAAGGGAGAGGCGGGGGAGACGAGGAAGACTCGCGTGCTTTCCAGAATCCCGGGAGAAGAGAGACGACCCTTTCTGGTTGCCTGGGCGAGAAGGGGGCACTCGTCGAGGCAAGAACCAGAAGAGAGTCGGCCCCCACCCCACTCCAGATAATACTGGGGTGGGATGAGGCCGTCGGGGGAGGACTCGGGACGTCTAAGTCCGGAACTCCTCCCCCGACGACCTCGCGAGAGGGATAAGGGCGGATCGCTTCGGCGTGTAGCTCTGAGGAGGGCCCCTCTGGCTGTCGACCGAATCCTAACACCCTTTGGGAGCGGAAGGAGTCGCAGCTGGAGGAGCAGGGGGGCCGGGGCCCGAGCGGGTAACTCGAGCCCCGACCCCGCCCCTCAACTAACATCGGGAGGGCGTGGCGTGGGATGGTGTCCTCCTGCGTCACAACCGCGATGGCCCGCACGATGGCGGGAGAGGGAGCTGTTCCTTTGGAACTTCCCGAGAGGAACAGGCGGGGGGGGGGGGCGGTGTAGGCAGGGATACCAGCACCTTCCGCGCTCCCCACCTAATGGCCGCGTAGGACACCCGTGAGGGATTTAATGTGTGATATTCCCCCCTTCGGAGAGGGAGTCCCACATAACCCCCATCTCCTTTCCCGAGGAATGGGGGTATCTATAAAGGATTTCCCTCACGCAAAAAAAAAGTGAATTTCCTCAGCTTTCAGCGTCAAGCTCATCGGCATATAAGATACGGTGATTATATACGATACTGTCACTATAAATTCGATTTTAAACCCTTTTCGAGCGTTTTTTTCAATATTAACTTTGATCAGGTAATCTACTTTGATGCGTCGAAAATGAGCGTCAAACGTTAGCGTAAAAAGGCACCTTTATATTTCAACAAAAACATTAATATATGTAAAAAAAAATCGTGTCACATTGTATCAAATGTCGTTTGTCAACAATATTATATCACATTTTATCCTAATTAAATACTTATAGATGCTGAGGATGATCTGAAATGGTGATCGAAACGTTTATTAATAAAAAAAGTTTATATAACTAAATATACTTGCGCACCGTCTACAGCGCTTGGCTCTTATTTAGCCCTTTCTATTCTCAATTTATTTTATTATCAGAGCCTAACAGTATTCTGTTTAATTTTAATTTAATTTTACGCTGGCTGCAAATATGCGTACTTTTACATTTTTTGACTTTGTTAAACGAAATTTCGGGTATATTATAGTTAAATTCATGAAAGATTGGATAAATTGTCAAAAAACAATTATAAAATTGCGACTGCGGGTAAAGTTTCTTAAGAAATGTATCAGATCGAACATAACTTTACTACACTTAAACCGCTTTAATAGCTATGATGCGAATTTACATAACAAATTATCTAGAAATAAATTCCAATTAATTCTTAAACGGTTCAATAACAGCATGATACGGAATGAGATTTATGACGCACATGACCACATCCGTTTTTTGCGAAAAAATCATATAAGTTATTTCATCGCATTGCAAATATGCTTCCGATGGATATGTGCAATAATTTTTTTGATACACAAAATAGATCGTTCAACTTCCACTTCGTGAATGAAAATATTAGAACGAACAAAAAGTTTAACTGGCTAAATAATAAACATGACAATATGAAAAAATTGAAGATACGCCCGATAAAATATTTTTGGGGAAATCCACAATACACGACCAGTACGTCATCCAATGTACCCTCACAGAACACAGAGATATTTTTTTTGAATCCGATGCAATCCGTTGACGTCTCCAAAAATGACATTACCCTACATCCTTCCTTGTTCAAAAATCCTACTCCTTTCCCCCTCTCCATCCAAGATAAATGGTTCGTCAATTTGTCTACGACACAAATACCTGAAGACATCCATGGACTGTTGCAATTAGGGGATAATTTCAGCTTACCAACAACAAACACAGATTCTATTATCACAGACCTCCTAAAATGCGTCGACCATAACATCAATAGATTACCTGCACACCTCCGCTTAGTTACACACAATAGATTGACTCCCATTATAAGTAATCTTCATAATCATTCCTTCAAATGCTCCCCATCGGATATAGATATCCTCAAAGCGGAAAATACGACAAAAAAGTTTATTCTTGATAACCCAGACGTGATTTTCATCAACGCAGATAAAGGCAACGTCACCGTAGCTATGAATCTTGTCGAAAGTTAAATTCAATCATTATGAAAAACAAACGCGAAAGTCAAGAGAAGTGGAACACGAAGAATATTTCGATTGCACATGCAATTATAACAGCATGTAAGCCGAAATCTTTTTTATCACCTTTACATATTGATTTTGGGGCGTTTTCGTTTCTCAAAAATTTAGTTCTAAAGACCTTTTGAATATTTTATTTGAAAAAACTGATTTTTCACCCTTTTCTTCAAGATGGCGGCTGAAGCTCATCACGGGGGAGGTCGAAAACTTAGTATGTCATTACTGGCACCCAAACAAAGCGATTAAAATTCTAGCTTTAATAAAATAATAAAATAATAAAATAAATTAATTAAATATATATATATATATATATATATATATATATACAAACATATAAATGTCTCGATTCGAGTTGGCTATGAGAGCCCAAGTACGGATAGTAAGGTGCAAATAAAATATTTTAAATTAAGTAATTGCAAATAAAATATTTTAAAAAAAGTAAATTAAGTAAGTTTATTTTAATAATTTATTTAATTTATTTAATACATTTATTTAATTTATTTAATACAACGGGTCAGAAACATGGAGAATACTCCATGTTTCTGACCCGTTGTATTAAATAAATTAAATAAATGTATTAAATAAATTAAATAAATTATTAAAATAAAATACTTTAAATATATATATATATATATATATATTTATATACAAAATAAATATAATATGTATATATATAATATACACATTAATTTATTTTATTAAATATTAAATAATTAATTTAAAAATAAATAAACTTAATAAAATAAATTAATGTGTATATTATATATATATTTATATAATATACACACTCTACATTGCATAAGGCGTCATGTACAGTACGCTTAGCAGTCAGCTGGCAGTAGAAAAGGACAGATATACAAGCCGCTGTCATTTTCTCTCTCGAGCTGTAGCTATAGCTATGATACGCGTTGCGCGTCGCCAGTCACAAGATGTTGATAATCTCGAAAATCTTACGGCGCGGCTCGTCAATACTCGATCTCGCGTGTTACTAATAATTTAACAATTGAAACGTAAAAATTAATATCCAAATTAATATTATAATTGCATTAAAATTTATTTTGCATACAAAAATACAAATAAATTAAAGAATTATAAAGTAGAGAAAGCGTAAATATGTTGTGTGCCGCGCAAACGGCACTCGGGTTGCGCCGAATTTAAGGATGGAGATCCTCGGGTCGCGTAGGAAGTCGCGGAAATGAAGATTGTTTTTCGAATAAATATACATTTTTATTTGGATTAATTTGGTTTACACTTTATTTCTGTCCTTCTTTCGGTTTAGATATTCGCGTAACATTCGGTGATTAGCTAGCGAGCGTTTCTTAGTAAATCTTTCTTAGCGACTCTTCGTCTTAATGTTTCGGAATTTGGTTTGCGTCTCTCGCTGCGGTCTGCTTTTCGGTCTTTTATAATTCGATTCTCGGATTTTCTTTGGAGGGGACCCTTAGGAACAGGCCCCTGATTGGTTGAAAGTATTCACGTGTTTTTAATCTAAGTGCAAGCGAAGCAGGTCGGAATCGCGACTCTTCGCTTGCGTCTCGCGGTTTCCGGTTCGCGCGTGTCTCGCTGCGTTAGCGTTTTCGCACGACGAGCGTTTAGCAAGAGCGTTCTTTTATGTATAAAAATATTCCATAGTAAATTCTTACTTCTAATATTATTTCAATACTGGTTATAGTCATTCGGACTATAACAAATAATAGAAATCCACTCTTAGCCAACATGTACGTTTTTCTTTCAAAAAAATTGTTATTAATTTAGAAAGATGACTTATTGTTTTGGTACAAGAAAAATTAAATAAAAATTAAATTATATGTTATTTCTTTTGGACAAATTATTTTGATAATATATTTTTTACTTTGATAATAGTAAAAGAATAGTAAAAAGAATAATACACAGTAAAAAAATTTGTGTTAAATTTAACACATTTCACATGTCCCAATTTATCCATTCTAATTTTAATGTCAATTTAACAGAAGACAAATATGTAAATAAATAACACACGTAATATGTGAAAAAATAACACAAAAATGTAACACTTGGATGTTATCTGGGAGTAAAGTTTATGTTAAATTAACATACTTATAAAGTTAAATTTAATTAAAATAAAATGTTATTTTTACATTTTTTAAAGTAGTTTAAAGATTTTAATGAAATTAAAATGTTAAATTTACACAGCCGGTGTGTTAAGAATTTTATATTTCAACGTTAAAAAAATGTTAACGTAACATTTTTTAAATGTTAACGTAACATTTTTTAAATGTTAACGCAACATTTTTGAAATGTCAGCGTTACATTTTTAAATGTTAACGTTACATTTTTTAAATGTTAACGTTACATTTTCTAAATATTAATGTTACATTTTTAAAATGTTTATTGCTATTATTATAGTATTATAATATTGCAGTATTATAATACTAATATATTAATATTATTTATTGTTATATAACATAAAATAACACATTTTTCCACAAAGTGTTTTATTTATTATAGAAATGTTATCGGATACATTTGACAAAATTGCACATTTTAATAATAGTCAATTAAATTTATAATCTGTTCCTTATATATATACGCAAAGCACGCAATGGCCACACAATAGCTTCAGCACGTATATCAAGAGACACGGTAGTGTCTCGCGCCAAGTACTGCGTAAGCAAAACCACGCGCAGCGACTGCGAGGTATAGCATTAGCCGCCGCGCAGCAATCATGTCCGCACTTGCATTCAGTAACCACCAGAAAACAAAAGACGATATCTCTTTATGATAAATAACATAAAAGATATGTCGATTTAACAGATAAAAACTGTAATAGAGAGAAAAATAACATAAGTTATCTGTTCATAAGTTACAACAAACATTTAAAAAATGTTACGTTAACATTTTTTTATGTTAAAATATAGAATTCTTAACAGACCGGTAATGTAAATTTAACATTTTAATTTCATTAAAACCTTTAAACAACTATTTCAAAAAATGTAAAAATTACATTTTATTTTAATTAAATTTAACTTTATAAGTATGTTAATTTAACATACAAAATATATCATCAAGAATTCGTACATTTTTATTTAATTGGTTTGTTTTAACACTTAAAAACAGTGAATATTAACTCAACACAGAAATGTCAAAATAACACAACGACAATATGTTACTTTAACATAAGAGTATGTTAAAAATTTAACACAAAAATTTCTACACGAGATAATTTTAACAGAAATACAAAATGTTTTTTACCGTGTATAGATAGTAATAAAACAAAAAAAAATATTTTTGCAATAACACAATTCGAAATAGTTATGTGACATGCATGTAAATCTATGTTATATATTACTGTCGATAATAGCAGAATTAAAATTGTCGGTAATTATCTACAATTTTAGTTCCGCTTAGATGAGGGCGCAAACCCGTCGGAGTTCGGCCGTCCGTTTAGGATTCCTTTAATTGTGCATTGTGAGTGGACATTTATTTAAATTCTCTAGATATCTACATCTACCAACAAGTTTTCCACAGGATAATTGCAAATCAGTATTCACTGATCCCAGCTACTGTTATTTTATTTGCGCTTGCATTTCTTATGCCAACAAATAATGAATAAATAAGAATATACGAGGTCTGTCAGAAAAATAATGAAATTAAGTAGCATACAATGGCAACACTGAAAAATTGTAACCACGCAGAACGTAAAATATAGTTTGTAAGTGCGTATTAATAAATTTTGTCGTTTTTTCTTCCTGATTATTAGGAAGTAACAAAATATTAAACAAAGATACAATAAAATTTTGTGTTGAATTTAAAAACAACGCTACGGATTGTTATAAAAAGTTTAAAAAACATTTTGTTATCATGTTTCATTACGTGCTTAGGTTTTTTAAGTTTTGAAATACACTTTGCGCATATTTCGCATCGTTGATCATCAAATGCTTTTTTTAACTTTTCAGCAATCCATGGCGTTCTCTTTCAATTTAACAGAAAACTTTATCGCATATCTTTGTACAATTTTATTGCTCTATAACAATCATGGAAAAAGTGATTAGGTATATTATTAGATCATTTAAATGAAAATGAGCCAAAGAACATAGTAAAATATTAAATAGGTTTATTGCGGAATCTTCGATGCAAAACAGACGTGACATCATTGTAGTACCACTCATTGTAGTATGATATACTGTCTGGTAGAATCAAGAGACACGGTAGTGTCTCGCGCCTAGTTGAGGGCGTAGCCGACTCCCGCTTTAGCGAGGCACCGTGTATCTTTACGCGAATCGGACAGTTGAGTCTATTATAAATTTGGAATCCTCAATAACGGCTGAAGCCGTTTATACTAGTCTCAATCGATAGATTGAGTTCGAATTATATAATGAAAGTGTCTTTGTTTCTGCTCTACGTGATTTGTAAGCAGAGATATGATAATGCAAAGTCTAAATATGAAAAATTTCTTGTAAGAAACGTCGTCATCGACCACGCATACATAGTAGTATCGTGCTACACGTATTCACACGTATACAACACATGCATACACGTATATCACACGTACACAACACTTGCAATAGATTGCATGGATTGGTAATGTCCAACTCTCACGTTTTACAACAGATGGCGATATTAGTGCTCTACGATATTACCATAGCAGCGTACGGGGTTATGTATAAATAAAAAAAATAAATAGTGACGTGCGGGATTATGTATAAATATTGATACACACATAACATGTACGTATCTTTTGATAGTTTATAATATACTATATTTTTGCATAATGCGTAACAAGAAAATAGATTATTATATTATTATGAAAAAAATATAGTATATCACATATTATGTAGTATTGCATATCACATGTATTTAGCAAGTATATATTGCAAAATGTAGATCCTTTTATCTATCTATTTCTTTCTTGAATGCATATTTATATATTGATATTTGCAACTACTTTCTTGTTACGTTACCATTTTAATTAAACTATTTCTTTCATAATAATTACTTTCTTGCTACACTACCATCCTACTATTTCTTTTATAAGTACATAATTATTGATGTAAAATAAGGAGAAGCGATCTTTACCAATAATAATTATTTATATACTTATGAAAGATGTAGTATGATGGTAGCGTTGCAGAAAATTATTATGAAAGAAATAGTAAAATGATAACATAACATAATAAATAAAAGTAAGAAATACATGTGATATGCAATACTGCATCAGAATATTCAAAGTGATAGCTCACATGATGCCAGATTTACCAAATGTTGACTTTGAACGAGATGTATATCAATTTATGGTAAGTAATGGTTCTCTAGCTTGTACATATTAATATTTAAATTTAATTAATTTAATTAATTTCTTATTACTTCTATATATTGTTATATAAATATTATAATTTGTAGGAATTTTTCAAAAATCCTGCGTTTTGAACAGATGGATTAAAAATTTACCCGACACTTGTCATACGTGGAACTGGTTTGTACGAATTATGGAAAACTGGAAGATACAAAAGTTATGCACCGAGTGTACTGATCGATCGTATTCTGTCTTTAATACCACGGTGGACATGGGTTTATCGTGTACAATGTGATGATATACCTATGCCATTAGTAAGGTAAATATAACAACAATATTAAATCATATGGATAATATATACATTTATGATAGATTATACATAATATATATGTATATTTTTTTCTTTAGATTACTTTCTAAAAACAGTTTTCGTGTAGAACATGGAAATTTACGTGAGGTTGCTTTAGCCAGAATGAAGGATTTAGGTACAGATTGCCGTGATGTTAGGACACGTGAAGTAGGCATTCAAGATATAAAATATATAACATAAACAAGACACTAAAATTAAAATATACTATTGTTTTATTTATTATATTAATATATAAATAAACTATAGTTTAAGTGTCACAAAATATATTTAATTTCAAAATACTAAAAATGCACATATTTTTCATAAAATCAGTAATAATACATTGAATATATATGTACATAGTAGAAACACTAGTATATATTAAATAGGTAATTTACCTATACACATGTAATGGCTGCTGAAATATTCTGTACTATTATAAGTACAAAAAAATACAGATTACATGGAATTATCTGATATTTTTATTACAGCATTCTTTTATGAAATAAAATCCTTGACTTATTAATTACAGATAAGCAAATATCTGATGTCATTATACACTAATATATTGTGTAATAAACATAAAATTTGCGCAATTATAGTAGAGTAGTAAAAAATTAATGAATATTGGCTTGGTTAGAATAATAATATTGATTTTTTAATATATATATATATATATATATATATATATATATATAGGGTTATAAATTATCAATCTTTCAGATTTTGTCATTATTTATACATTTATTATATAATTATATATGTTTGGCAAAATTATTTCTATCTCAAAATTTTATCTCTTTTAACCAAAAGTATATATTTTCTTTGGATTATACACGACTATTATATATAAATATACAAGGAATATATTAAACAATGTAATTCTTTTCATAATATACATGCGAGAAAAATATCGTCATAAACGATTTTTAGATAAAAAGTGATTAAAAAACATCAAATATTTATGTGATATACTAAATCTCTTATAATTAACTGAAGCCTTTAAATTACATTTGCACTCCGAAATCTCTCGTATATATAACGCAAATTTTTGTGTTATCTATATAAATCTATACCACTAGATAAAGCTTTGAAAGCTTTTCAGATTTCAGAAAATTGAATTTTTACTACTTGTATATATATACACTAGTTTTCATTCAATTTAATAATCAGTTGCTGCTTATGTTTATATCTAGAATAGAATTATACATACAGTATGTAAAAATCTGAAACATGAACATTCTTAGATGCTTAACATGTTCAATAATATTAAATGGTATACAAATTTTTGTCTAATATATTAATATATATTTATTTAAAGATGTTATCATATACAAAAATGAATGATATAATCTCTAAAAACTCACCTTTAAAAAAAGGTAAAAAAAGGCAGTTAAGGGCACGCCAGTAACAAAAATTACCCATTGCAAACCCATGTAGAATCCTATGAAAAATTAATCATTGCAAACCCATGTAGAATCCTATGCAAAATTAACCATTGCAAACCCATGTAGAATCGTATCCATTGCAAACCCATGTGGAATCCTATGAAAAATTAACCATTGCAAACCCATGTAGAATCCTATGAAAAATTAACCATTGCAAACCCATGTAGAATCGTATTAAAAATTATCCATTGTAAACCCATGTAGAATCGTACTACAAAAGTAATGATATAAAAAAAAAAAATTGCGCCAAGTGAAAGTAGAAATTGTACCAGTGGAAAATTAAAGTTGCAAACATATAGAGTCGTATAATGAACCAATAAAAATTTAAATTTGCAAACCCCCCCATGTAGAATCGGACCATAAAAAACTTATCTTTTTAAAAAAAAGATAAACAAGATGCCAAGTCCATGCGCCATGTGAAAAAGTGTTACACAAAAAAGTATTTTTAAATAAAAAAATCTGTCAATTGACAAAAATTTATGTTCTAAAATTAATATCTCTACAAAAAGTAATGTCCAAAAATTGCGCGAATAAATAAACATTTTTACAAAAAATTAAAATTTAAAAACTTATGCAAATTTAAAATTAATATAAAATAAAAAGAAATAAAAAAATTTTAGTTAAAAAAACTTGGCGCGCTGCTAAGTTTCAAAATTACAATGCACCTTAAAGTTACATTAATTAATTTAACTACAAAATATATTTTAACTGCAATAAGTTTTAAAGTAACAATTTAATTTTAATATCATTAGGATATTATTTAGCAGCGCGCTTTTTTTAACTAAAATTTTTTTATTTCTTTTTATTTTATATTAATTTTAAATTTGCATAAGGTTTTAAATTTGCATAAGTTTTAAAATTTTAATTTTTTGTAAAAATGTTTATTTCGGAAATTCCTCACTATACTCTTCATTAGAGTCCACTTTTGAGGACCTCATGACATATTATGTCACTTTGTCTATCTAATGGGATATCGATAGGGGGGGCTCACGGCTTTTGCGCTACGTGCGGTAGTATGTAGATTCCCCATTATTATTTATTGTATTAAATTTACTGAAGAAGGTCCAAAGGAAGGACCGAAACGTTTAGATTCAATAAATTTGTTTTTCCAACAAGTTTGTTTTTAATATTTGCGTACCTACACCCTACGCGTGGCTCCATATAGCCTCCTTTTGAATTTGTAATTTATCAATGCAGGGAGCCTACATTGTTACTTATTAATTATTAACCTCGTTCATAATTGAAAGCACCGGTTAATGTGAGTAAACCCTGCCATCCTATGTGGAAATGTGTCCGTTCTGGACTGTATCCAAATGAATTCTGTGTAAACTAACTGTGTGTAAATGGACTGTGCTTAAACGAATCTCTCGCATATAACAATATGCGCTATCGGGAAAAAACACGTTTTTTCTCGTTAGCACATATCCTAGTGGCGCACGACAACGTGCGCTATAGAGAAAAAAACGCACCTTTTCTTGTTAGTACATGTCCCAATAACGCACGACAATATGCGCTATTGTGATAATGTGTTATTTTATTGTGTGTTATCGCACGGGATAATGCTTATTTTTTCTTGTGCACTAATAATGCGTGTGATATCGGGATGTTTGCTAAAGAGATGTGGGCTATCGAGAATTATGTTAAATTTGACGTGTGCTGTCGGAATGTGGGATATCGCACCGTGCGCTAACAGATCCCGCTCGGTTGTCTTCAGGCTTGCTAACGTGAAGCAGAGTTGTATATAATTAATTACTTTTTCAATTAATTACCATGTTTAGTTATCAATTGAAGTGTCCCATTGTAATTAAAATTTTTTAAATTCACGATTAATTTAAAAAAAGTTAATTGCAGCTCATTCGATAACGATTGATACAAGCGAGATTAATGAAAATTGTTTAATTAACGGTTGATATGAACGAAATCAATTGAAGGTCGCCCGATTGATGATTGATTTAAACGAAATTAATCGAAGGATGTACGATTAACGATTAGTATGAGCAAATTCAATTAAAAATCATTCGATGAATGATTGAACCGAGCAAATTCAATCGAAAACTGCTCGATTGACAATTAATTTGGAAAAATTCAATCAAAAATTATTTAATTAATAATTAAACATAACAAATTTAATGCAAATTTCTTTGATTAATGATTGATTTAAGCAAACGTAATCGAACATTTCCCTTCTATTCAAGGTTGAAAAAATATTAATTACTTTTTGAAAATTAAATAATTGATAAAACAATTTTAATTAAAACATTTTGGATTAACGAATGATTTAAAAAAAAGTTAATCGCAGTTCATTCGATGACGATTGATATAAGCGAGATTAATCTAAGGTTGTTTAATTAACGATTGATATGAACGGAATCAATTGAAGGTCATCCGATTAACAATTAATATAAACGAAATTAATCGAAGAGTTCGATTAACGATTAGTATGAGCGAATTCAATTAAAAGTCATTCGATGGACGATTGAACCGAGCAAATTTAATCGAAGACTGCTCGATTAACAATTAATTAGGGAAAATTTAATCGAAAATTATTTAATTAATGATTAATCATAACAAATTTGATGCGAATATCTTCGATTAATGATTGATTTAAGCAAATGTAATCAAAGACTTCCCTTCCTTCTACGACGAAGTGAATCAATTTAATTGAAGTCCATTCGATTGACGATTAATATGAGCGAACGCAATCATTCCCCTTCGTTCTAACAATTTTCTCGTATGCAGCAGCCATTGTGAAAATCTTCTTGTATATAGTAGCCATTTTTGAAAACCATCATAATATTACATAGGTACTCAAAATTCAAAATGACGGATAAATCACATGAAAATGCTATAAAAAGCGAGGATCATAAAGTATTTTCCAATTTTTCATAATTTTTATTTTAAAATTATAACATAAAATCAATGAATATATTTTTATACAAATGTTTAAACAGTTTTCGCAATTTTTAGATAGTCATAATGAATTTTTATCACATGATATTATTATGTTAAATTATGGTTTTCTACAATATAAAATATAATTAAAATTGCCTTATATATACTCTTGAATTTTAAGATCTCCTAAAAAGCGTGAAGCTTTAAAAAAATATTTTAAAAAAATAAATTATTTATTATTATGAATTGTAATATAGAAAATTTTGTATTATCGTATTATTCACATTCACACAACTTTTAGAAGCATTTTATTCTTTCGTTGACATGACAAAAAAATCTCCATTATTTTATTAGATAAAAAACGAGCCAATAATAATCATTGAATATTCAATCATTGAATAATAAAACTTTTCGCTTCAAAATTGATCCGCAAACTTCAAAATTAACACATTGTTGTACATTTATAGTCAATTTATTCTCTAATGAGATTATTTGATTGAGACAATCGTACAAAGAATTCCACCTTGTTATAACAGGCCGTTTCAAGGCACATTTTAAATATTTTTTTAAAGCTTCACGCTTCTTAGGAGATCTTAAAATTCAAGAGTATATAAGGCAATTTTAATTATATTTTATATTGTAGAAAACCATAATTTACCATAACAATATCATGTGATAAAAATTCATTATGACTATCTAAAAATTGCGAGAACTGTTTAAACATTTGTATAAAAATATATTCATTGATTTTATGTTATAATTTTAATCAAACAATCAATAATAGGCCAACTTGCGAGCCGAATAATCAAGATGTTAAACAGATTCTTTATTAAGGAATAAATTAAGTTATTAAAAAAACATGTAAACGTTTCGACAGTACAACTGTCTTTTTCAATACAAAAACTTAAGACATATTATTACCTTGAAAATGACAAATTAAAATTTGTTTATAAAGAGATTATATCTAACTGCTAGATTAATTAACAAATTACTATAAATGTTGAATATATCGCAACGTGACACGTACATGGTTATATTAGGTAACAAATATTCAACTAAAACCGGACGCTGATAGATCTAATTTTATCGCTGGTAAACGCATAAAACCGACAATCAGGTTTTTCTCGATGTCACATTTTGAACAACGTCTAATTTTATGATCCGATATTCGTCAGTGTGTTAAACATGTGCTGTAGAAATAATGTGACATGTAACTCTAGAAAGCAATTTACAGACATATCTTTTTTTAATTTTAAAATAAAGCGACAGTACTTACAAGAGTGTCAAGTCAAGAGAAACTCGCGATTATTATCCTCATTATAATTGTTCTTGTGTAACGTAACTGTTATAGAGCATGATGATAAGTCTAAGGGACAACGCCAACTAATATTTATTTAGTTATTACAAGGTTATTATATATATTTCTATGTTATGAAGACTCAGACAATTTAGATAAAACATCAAAATAAGAACTGTCAAGAAGTTCGGTGTCTTTTTTTAAATTAATACTGTTCTTTTGCTCTTTAATGTATAACATTTCTGAAATTAATCTTTTATGATAATTTCTTTCATGGTCTAGAATTTTGGTATTGCCCCAATCGAATGTATGTGTTAAATTCACAATGTGTTCCGAGACAACCGAATGTCTCGCAGAATCCAATTTTATGTTATTCTTATGTTCATTTAATCTTGTGTGTAATTGTCGTTTTGTCTGTCCTATGTAAGTTGCATCACAATTATTGCAACTTATTTTGTAAATAACGCCAGCATTATTTTGAATTTCATCCTTGTCTTTCTGCGTCTTAATGATTCCGTCCAATTTTTTTAAAATTCTGTATCCCACTTTTACATTGGATTTTTTAAGTTCGGAGGCTATTAGATCAGAAATTCTTTCCACGTACGGAATAGCAATAAATTTTTGGTCTCTATCATTACAGACGTTGTCACCCCTCGCTGTGTTGTTTTTTGCTATTGTATTAGATTCATTAGCAATGATATATTTAATTCTACGGTTGATTTCTGAGAATGTTAGATCGAGAGGATAGCCGTTGTTTATTAAAATATTTATGACTAATTCTAAATTCTTTTTGTGAAACATCGGATGAGATAATAACAGAGCTCGGTCTACTAAGTTATAAATAATGCCTGTCTTATGACATCTAGGATGGTTAGAATGAAACGAGAGAAGTCTCCCCGAAAACGTCTTTTTTTGAAACCAATCAATATATATCGTTATTAATTATTTTGATTGATAACTCTAAGAAACTTATGCATCGGTTATCCTCTCGCTCCAGCGTAAATTTTAATCTATTGTGATAACAATTGAATCTATCTAAAATGAGTGAGACATAATCTTCCGGAATACACAACAGAATATCATCAACGTAACGGTAATAAAACGGAACCCCGACATTCAGTGTGTTAAGTATTGATGTCTCCAAATCCTGCATGACGATATCAGCCAAGATGGGAGATAACGGAGATCCCATAGGCATACCATGGATTTGCTTATAAACTGTGTTATTAAATGTAAAAAACGTTGAGGATAAAATGAATTTGATAGTCAAGATAAACTCATTTTTGTTAATGTTAGTGTGTTTTTTTATGTGTTCCCATCTTCTGCAGATACCCTCAATTACAAGATCTATAGGTACATTTGTGAACAGCGACATCTCATTTGCATAATATTTTAATAGGCAGTTTACCCAAGGCTATGAGTTATATAAATAATAGTTTTGAATTGTGCAACGCATTGTCAGATTTTTGTTTAAATGATTCTGAGACTATAATATCTTTAGATGTAATGTCGCTGTTCACAAATGTACCTATGGATCTTGTAATTGAGGGTATCAGCAGAAGATGGGAACACATAGAAAAACACACTAACATTAACAAAAATGAGTTTATCTTGACTATCAAATTCATTTTATCCTCAACGGTTTTTACGTTTAATAACACAGTTTATAAGCAAATCCATGGTATGCCTATGGGATCTCCGTTATCTCCCATCTTGGCTGATATCGTCATGCAGGATTTGGAGACATCAATACTTAACACACTGAATGTCGGGGTTCCGTTTTATTACCGTTATGTTGATGATATTCTGTTGTGTATTCCGGAAGATTATGTCTCACTCATTTTAGATAGATTCAATTGTTATCACAATAGATTAAAATTTACGCTGGAGCGAGAGGATAACCGATGCATAAGTTTCTTAGATTTATCAATCAAAATAATTAATAACGTGATACATATTGATTGGTTTCAAAAAAAGACGTTTTCGGGGAGACTTCTCTCGTTTCATTCTAACCATCCTAGATGTCATAAGACAGGCATTATTTATAACTTAGTAGACCGAGCTAGTACTCTGCGTTGATACCACTGCT
>NW_028141174.1:2243445-2269690 GCF_030444845.1 Prenolepis imparis
ATGCTTAGTAGAATGAATTGGAACTATAGATTAAACAATTTATACTAATGAACGCAATCCGCCGACTGTAATGAAATCGAGTGATTTGTTTTTAACCCTTACTGTCCACTATTCGTTTTCGTTTCATTTGGTTCGCCTCGAAACAAAAGCAATATCGTTCCTATCTTTCTTTCTGGGAAAAAATTTAATTATATAAAATCATACATTAAGATTCTTAAGTTCTATATTAATCTGAAAATTTTGTTTAACTCATTACATCATTATACGCATTTTACAATTGTGAATTAATATTTTCTAATATTCCTTTATTATTGGTAGCTTATATCAATATTTTTGATCACTAAAATTTAATGCTCGTCAAATCATAATTATTCAGTATTGTCGGTCATATTACTATCGATTAACTATTCAACGTACATAAATAGCCTTCGATAAAAATAATTGAAAAATTCACGAAGCTTATAGTCCGTCCTACCGATATTTTTGACATAAATGTATTGAATTTTTTTCTTACATATTTATTGATGTTTTCATGCTTTTAATATATTTAATGTATTGGATTTAATATGGACTTTATAGAGAAATCAAATTCCATTAAAATCTGTTGCAAAATGCAAAATTTCACTTTTTATATGAGAAAAATAGGTTTTTTTTCCATGAAAAATGAAGTAAAATGAGTCGATTTTTGCAATATATATATTTAACCGCATTTTATGTCACTGGATCATGTCTATGTCCAAATATAACTGTGCAATGTGCTCAGTTCGCATCGTCGGAATGCTTAATACTCAGAGCGAATTTCATGCTCTCGTCACGTCTCACTCTAATCTGCCAGTTTTATAAGGATACTCCGACGATTCCTGAGGGAATCTGAGGATTTTTCACTTCCCCTTCCTGACAAGAAAACCGCCAGTTGCTCACCTCCGCAGTAGTAAAGCCGACGTATGGTCAGACATGCCGCAATCCCGTAATCTCGCGCTGTGTTCTCGTTTTCTACTTAGAACTATTCCAATATCTACTTATTCCTACCTACCTCACTCTCGCAAGTCAAAATGTGATAGGTATTTCCGAGATTTTACATAACGAGACGAATTTCTAATTTAATTGAAAAACAACCATCGAAAATAAAATTTGAAGCAATTTATATATGAAATGTTATTTTAATAGAATTTAATTTCATAATACGTCAGTAATAAGATATGATAAAACTAGACTATTTTTACATAACAATAAGAGTAATAATGGCGTCTCTTGGCTCATGAAATTTTTATTAATGTTATGAGGAATGTCAGCAGCGTCAGATGAATCATCCACGTTCGGGGGACGAGTTAATAAAGCAGTGTCTTTGAGCATAATTATTGTCTATTGTCTCTTCTTGAAATGCAATGATTATTTTCGTCGCGGCCCGGTTCTTCCGAGAGGATTTCATAACTCGGCGGCGACGCTCCGCAAACGCAAAAGAAAATTTAATCTAGCGCCGGCCGTTTTTATTAAGAATAATAAAACGACGGAAAAACGACGTTACCACTTTATCTCTCGTCGTAATAAGAACGAATTAACGCAAGCTTTCAATTTGCGCACTTATTCTTGCGTAATATATTAAAAAGTTGCTCATTCGCTCGCCAACGTTTTTGGAAAAAGGTTATATCCTCGCGTTTTTCTCTCGGCGTTCTCTCTCGCGATAAGATTCGGATCAACGTTCAGATGATCGCGACGATTACAATCTCGGCGAATTGTTATAGAAGAATCGGTTTCGCGTTTCTCTTATCACGAGCGGATGCAAGAGGGGGTTGCCAGAGAGTGGCGATATCGGCGGGACCGGTGGTACACAGGATGGAGAAAGGGGCGGCTCCGGAACAAATAGCTCCCACAGGATGCGAGATAACGCTGCTCATCCCTGCAGCCTCATTTGTATCCACCCCGTTCGTTTCGTTTTCCGCGGAAACCACCACTTTTTGCATTCACCTCGTCTACCTCGTCAATATTTAACGGCTCGCTCATCGATCAACAGCGATTGCGCGACGACGTAGAAATTTTTCGGGCCACCTTCCATTTTCTTACAGATCGCTCTCGTAAGTTCCCTCCACATAGAAATATATTGTTTTAAGATTTGAATAGTTGGCAAAGTTCTGCGATGCGCTTGCGAAAGACGGCTTAAGAGAGCTTATGATTTTCCGCAATTAGTAGAAAATTCCGATTCTTCACAAAGATATTAAATTATAGAAAGAGATAATAATAGAGATAATAATAGAGAGAGAAATCTTTTAAGAAAAATTACCTCTTTAAGCTACTAAAGTGTTTCAAATTTATCTCTTTAGAGATAATTCGTTATCTTGATTAAGTATCTTGTATCCTATTATTTTATTATACACATAGACTTATTATTATACATGATAATGTTTGTATATTAGTCGTCGGCTGAATGAACATTTTGGCAAGGCACTGCAATACGGACACAACAGATAAATTGGCATCGCGCGTTCTACAGTTGATTTACAGTCGCGTGATTTCGATAGAGCGATTCGCGCATCCCGCGAACGACAATCGACTGCGATAGACGACCATAAAGATGGCCAATTTTTGTCCCGATGACAGATTGAATCGAAACGAATGCGAATCGAATCGAACGAGATACGCGTCGTGATGCGACGCCCGACATGATTTTTGTGTCGATTTGATCCGTTCGCGCAGATTAAAAATTCTATCATAACCGGACGCGATTTCTATCCATTTTATAGCGGCGCGAGATTACGGGATTTGCGGAAATAATCTTCAGCGCGATGTATAATACCGCCGGAGAATCGTGTTCCCCATTTTTACTTGTCGACCGCGCACGCGAGATCTCTCTCTTTCTCTCACTCCTCTTCTAACTCATGCAAAAAACTGCAAAATTAAACGCATTTCCCAAAGCGGATGGAAATCGTGCGCGGCGTTCAGATCCAATTTCCGCAAATTTATCTCGAGGCAAGGATAAATGCGTTTTATTGTGCGGCGCTGCGCGCAGATTTATTCACCGGAAAATATTTCTTATATACTCGTATATATCTGGCTTTTTAAACGGTTCTTTTATTCTCTTACATTATATCGAAGATCGCAATGAATCAAGAAAAACCATTGTTTTCTCTCTCTCTCTCTCCCTCTCGCACTGCGTTTGCGGAAAACGCTTGCACTCCACTCTTGAGATCTTTTCGCCGCAATTCTCCTCTCGATTCAGAAGGATGTATGCTACTAAAGGTAGAGCAGTAAAATCGAATCTAATGCCTTTGTGGTAAAGGAAGAATGTTTGTCGAGTTGTCCTCTTGCAGAGTCAAGTTACAATTGTAAGAATAGCAACTTTGATTTAATGTCCTTTCTGAAATATATACTATATACACTGAAAATTACATGTCATCGCAATAAATTGCAAAAAATATATTTGGGGTATGATATACGATAAAAATGTATACAAAAAGCTATCTTCAATTTTTAAAAAACGAAAAACAATAACTTGACGTTAAATTCACAAAATTTAGAAAATAAATAAATAATATTTCGTACTTTTTTAAGTTTTTAGCAAACTATATATTATGAATATATTAAATATCAATATATTATTCATAAGAAGCATATTATATTGATATATGATATTGCGAATAAAAAATTTCCGCATGAAAAATGTCCATAGGACAATTTGCGTCGACTGCTTTTATTCATGTTATCAATGTTCTATTCAGCATGTTCCAAAGAAAGCAGCTATGAAGTCTGGCTAATAAAAGAAAAATATTGGGTTTGACATTATGGAAAATAAAGGAATGCTAGACACAGCGCGTATCGCTGCACCGGCGAAGAGAGCACCGGATAGTCTAATTTTCTAAAAACAGATGAGACGTCGGCACGATTAAAATTTATGAGACCGCGATCTGCGAGCGGAGTTAAAAGTGTAGGAAAACGCGGCTGCTCTCGGTTTATTTTCCGCCTTCCACTTCCGGGAACGAGAGCGAAATTAAGGCACAAGCCGCAAGCTATAAAAATTTTATACGCTTAGATTGATCGTGTCCTACCGTTGAAAAGTTCTATTTCTGTTTGTTAATTTAGGTTACTCAGTTAACAGATGCCTGCCATAAAGTTTTTCCGGCAATGTTCATCAATGATTAAGCTACATATAATTGACAAGTTTCGAAACTTCCGCATCAAATAAATTCGATTAGCAACAAAACTTTATTTATACATTCTTTAAATTTAGTGTCTTTTAAGTGAATTAGTTTTAAGTGAATTAAATATGCAATGTATATGCAAATACTTTAAAATGTGCAATTGCAATTAGTCGAATTTATGAAGTTACTTTTCAAGACTCGATTGAAATGTGTTTTTATTAATAAAATAAAAAAATACGAATTAAATATTTCTAAATTTATATTGCATTAAATTCTTTTACTGGTTTAAAAAAATATTATTTCTTCAATATAATAAAATTTGACATACATAGCGGACTGTCACAAGCATCATTTTCTCAGAAAGAGATTCTATTTCTGATAATATCTGTGCGTATACTTTCTAAAAAAGAAACCTTCGATAAATTGGTCTTGGCAGAATTTCAAAACGTTCTTTATCGAAATATTTCTAATGAACGAACGAGGTAGCAATTAATTATCATGCCGCACGGTGTGTAAGACAATCCGGACAAGCAAATAGTGCTCGATGACATGCATGATAAGCAAAATGAAAGCAAATACAAAGGCGGTGCATGTAAATGTTTGTGACGAAATGTTTGCGACACTATCGCAAGAAGCATTGAATTTCTTTTTTGAAACATGCCAAGATACGTGCCGGATGTAGGCGTCGATCGGATGTGCGTGAGCGCGTCTCGTAATCACGTTTGGATCCAATGATCCGCCGTGACTCATCGATTATCGACAATCAGACGATTTCTTAAGCGTATCCTTACTTCATCGCGCATGTCGGGCTTCGTGAACCATGTTGATCGTTAACTGGCGTATTCGATTGTAATTTCTTGTAGCATGTTAAATCGAGTAAATGTCATTCTCAAATAAGTAAATGTCATTTTATAACGCAAAAGAATAACAGAAATGCGTTATAAACATAGAGATGACATTCATTGATAAATAGTTTTATTTATTTTTTATTTCTCAAATATTATTTGTCCATTAATGGACATAATATTATTTGCTTTATTATTGAAGGAAAAAATCAAATATTGAATCGAAAGTATAATAATATAATAACATAACAATAATAAAATTATAATATCTTACGTAACAAAAACTACTATTTCACTTGTTCGTCAGATTTTAAATGAGTAATTTGCGCTAGATTTTCCTCTCACACAAGAGCAATACATCTCTGCTTTGATGTGTAAGAAATGTTAAGTAATAAATCCGGTTTCTATGCTAGGCGCCACTTAATGAATCACGAAGGTCGTTCTGATTGCACTTGAATGAAGTCATATGTATTTCCATGATCTTGACCCACAATGACTAAGTGGCGCGCACATTCATTGCGCGGAAAATTTTCATCGATCGTATTTAGCGTTAGTATGCATTTTTCAGATGACGGAACATAACGTCATCGTTGAGGCAAGAGGATGCAGTTAATAGATATTAATAACTAAAGCATTTTTTTCCCACAATAAGTGCGCATCATACATGTATAATTCGTTTTTATGTTACATTGATTATAAAATTATTGATCATAATATTTATCATAAATGCTAGATATTCTTTACTATGTAAAAATGTAAAAGTTTTCTCATATAACATGATTATTTCAAGTTACCAAATTAGATCATCCATTGGAAAAATTGAAGGATGTTAAAATTATTTTTTGATGTATAAAATTCTCTTTCACGTAAACCAGCTTACTCTATTTTCTCGCAAGTTTGCAATTCCTTAAATGAAATTACACACGACGGTTTTATGAAAGTTTTAGCCTTATTCAGTGCTTTCAAGCTGTTTAGAAATAAGGATGCAGCGTTATGCATTTAACGTGCGCACCTGCAACGGCAGTAGCGTAAAACGGTAGCAAAGATCGAATGCAAAAACCGTACAAAATCGCAGAGACGTGATACAGTCGCTTGTTGCCCGGGGCAGACATATTGGCCCCGCGAAGCGTGCTCGGAAAGTATAAAATATTTCAAAGCTCACTTCCCCTCACCTTCCCTACGCTATTTTCCCACTCCTTGCCGTCTCTTTCTCTATCTCGCGGCGGCTCTTTTTTTTTCTTTTCAGCTCTAACCCACCCTATAATATATCGTTTGCTTGTAACATGTTCCTACCGCCTCTTGTCTCTCACGCGTGCATAATTCTGCAGTTTATCAGCCAGTAGATCTTCATTCATATCCTACGGCTTGTTTCAAGAACAATTTTCAATTTTTCAATATCAGTCGGTGTTAAATACGTAAACATTGTAACGCGCCAAGTGTGCGTTACGGATTTGGATGTTCTGTAAACCTATAATTTGCTATTTGATTCTAATTAATTTATTTGCAATAAAAGATATTTAAATAGTGTATTAGAAAAAAATTATAATTAAAAAAAATTCATTAATCTTCATATTTGCTCTGAAATTGTTTAACTAATAAAGTCTCGTATTTTGTAATTATAATATCAATTAAAAAATTAATATATGTGTGATTTATTTATAAATAGAAATATTTTTTTGAATACTAAATAATTCTCTAATTATAATTTAATAGTAAAGATTTGCTAATATGTACAATTTTACTACTTAATTCGTCTAAAGTTTTTAATTTTTAATTATAAACATATATCTTATTATCTTTTATTTTATTATTATATCTCTCTATATCTTTTATTTTATTCTTATTCGTGCAAATCATATAATTAGAATCATGACACTTTTATTAAAAAATTTTGCAGTTTTCGTTATTTCTACTATTCAAAATCAATGCAGAACGATTCGATTTTTAATACTTTATAAATTCAAGTTTTTTATTATAATTAATTCGTTAGTTATCTAAATATTTCTTCCTGTTTATGAACTAACAACTAATTAATTAACAGCGAATTAATAGATGGTACCTCTAACATGTTTGAAACTTATATGCAAATATAATTAACATTCGCAAATAATTATTTATACAACTTTGTGCCGAAATTTAGAATTTCCAAATATGTAGATGATAAGAAATAATTTCACGCTTCAAAGCCTTTGAAATTGGCCTATACGTAAATTTAGTGTGTTAAATCTGATTAGAGTCGATTATCATTTCCAGTCGTTACAGATATTCGGGTAAATTTTCCCGTAAACTGAGCGTGCATTCATATCTCGTGCGGATTTATCGGAACAAATAGACGTGCTCATTAATTTTGATGACAATATTCGCTCGTTGTAACGCGCTCGCTCGTACATTCCACGCTTCGCGACACGTGCAATTCATCAGTCACGAACAGAGAACAGAGTCAAAAGGCAGCCTTTCTCGATTTCCAGAGAATGGGATTTAATTGTTCACGACTTGTCGTCTCTCCGGCGACATCTCGTTTTAGATTTAATTCGGTCGTTCGTTCTCGATATTTCCATGCGACAAATTGCTCGGCGAATCTATAGTTCAGAGAAATTATCGGTTGTCCAAATCACATCACGATGACGTTCAGGGGAACGAAAATAACGTACGCAATATATCTACTATCGTCAAAAACATTTTAACAAATTAAAAAAAAATTTTTTAATCAATTTTGGATTTAGAATTACTTTACTTTTATCCCAGAAAATCTAATTCTCTGAATATAATTCTCTTATAATTTAATAATAAGGATTTGTTGATACTTACAGTTTTGCAACTTAATTTGCTCAAAGTTTTTAATTTTTATTATAAACATATATCTCCTATATATTTCCTATCTTATTTTTTTACACGCAAATCAAATGCAATTAGAATTATGACATTTTTATATATAAAAATATTTGCAATTTTCGTTATTTTTACTATTTTAGATTATCAATGTAGAACGATTCGATTTTCTGTAGCACATTCGATTTTACGTTAACAGCATGTCTGGTAACATCGAGATGAACGCGAGAGGGTGGTATGTAAAAAGCGGGCACCGATCTTGTTTTCGGACGGACGCTCTCGTAAAACAAACGGGGATATATTTATCGCGCGCGAAATAAAATGCGACTGTGACTGTGATGTTCGTTCCTGCATACTTTTTCCCATTTCCTCAACACCATTTTTTCACTGCCGTTGCAGCCATTTCTCGTCTTCTCCGTAATAACGTTTTTTTATTATATATTTTTCTGCATCTATATAATATCATTTTCTTACCAATCAATACGATCTTCGTTAAGTACATATTTGGATCCTTTCGCAATATTCTAATTTCTTTGATTTTTCGTATTTCATTTGTTGCTAAAGTAAAATAGTTTAAAGAAAAATATATGTGAGATATATTATGCATTTAATATATTAGATTATAGAAAAAAATTATTTATTGTTACCTGTTTCTTTTAATTCGCGAAAAAAAACGTCATGACATAAAATCGTGTATCCTTCGAATTATAAGAGAGAAATATAAAAATGAAAATAATTGCAGAGAATTTAAATTCTACTAATTTAGAGTGATTTGTAAGCATTAGTCTCAATAGATTTAGATTTATCCCTTCTAATTTGAATTATTTCGACCTCACATGTAGCGCAGTTGATAAGCAGCTGATCGGAAATGTTTTCCCAGTCGAGTAATTGCGCCGGTCGCTCCCGCGTCGGTCGGAAATTAATAAATACTGGAATTTTCAGCGGCTCCGGGTTGTGTATGGATTAAAGCTCTACAGTGACAACGATATCCCAGTCGAGCCAAAAGGGGAAAGAGAGACAGGCGGAAATTGAAGCGAGGTGAGCTAGCCGCGAGAGAGACGGCGGGAAAGAGGATGAAAAAATCAACTTTGCTTCCTAAGAGCATTACGTATCGGCAGCCAGTTCGCGTCAGATAAATTTATAACGAGGGGGAGAAGAGAGAAAAAATTTTGCCGGTTTTTCCAATATAGCGTTCTCTTGCTCTGAAAATATTTGTGCAATTTCATGATATATCTAATTTGCATGTTACATTGAATAACTTAAATTATACAAAAATAGGGAGATTAAATTAATATAATAGGTTTTAATTTTTTGATCTTTTTTGTTTTTATAATTATAATTGAAATCGTATTTCTCTTGCATGCATGCTGTTTGCATATATCAATGCTGCATAATAATTAGTGATGGGTACGAGCTTTCTTTCTGAAATTTTTCGAATCATTCATTCATATATACATATAGGATAAAGATTCAAATTGCTTTGAATATTATGAATAATATTTAAAAAGAACATTTTTTAAAATCTATAAAAAATCTTGAAAATTTTAATTGTTATAAGCACAAAATAAAAACTCAATTCAAAATACTCAAATTATACGATTTGAAACAAATTCGTAGCTTTTAGCTGTGGATCTTTCTGTGACAATTAATTATAGAAGCTGTTAGACGAGTTTTAAAGCACGAATTAGCTATTTGACAATGCATTAAAAAATCCGTGTGTTTTAGAAAGATTTTTTCCCGAGTTGTCCTTCGAGTCACTGCACGACTTTGCTCCTGTTTCATCGTAACGCGTACGCGAGTTTGCCATTCGCGAAAAAAGAGCGCGCAAAAAAGCGATTGCAGACAAGTAGCGCAAACACTATGGCACTCGAGGAACACCTCGTTCTGAAGAACCTCCGAGCGAGTTAACTTTATTAGAGCTTCTTACGCGCGCTAGCGAGCGGAACGACGACGCTGATAAAAAAAGCGCGAGGGGAAGGAGGAGGAGATCGAGCTGACAAAGCAAGAAGGTGTGGTACAGTGAAGGAAATATATACGGGGATGCGAGAGACGAGGTGAGCTTTCTCTCACTATCTTATGGGACGAGACTTTCACGTGACGAGTGGCTGGTATAACGAATGGCGTTACCACTCGCGCGAGACAAAAGCCTCGTAAACAAAACAGAGCGCCGCGCCATAGGGATGCACGCTCTGCGAGAGATGATTTCGCTCGTTTTGCACGCCACCCCGTCAGTACAATCCTTCATACGTTTCACATTTAAAACCTCCAGCAACTGTTCACCCGACAAACGGCCCCGACTCACGAAATAAAGCGTAGGTCATTAATCGAGAAACCGAGATCGAAAACGAATCCAGACACGCGATTGCTCTTTTGAGAAAAAGTCTCATCGTTTTTGTGATTACGTATAAGATAAAGCCATATATTTTTGTAATATCTTGTGAATTTTTCAGCGCTTATAAATTTTTCGGCTCTTTTTAACCACGTGATGTGAACTGTCGAATTAAGAGATTGGAAGAAACACAATTTCTTTTTCTTCATAATCTCCATATTAATCAAGAGTAAATTACAAAATGCAAATAAATGATCAAATCTTGTCTTTCGATTAATTAAAAGTTAAATTTAATAGAATTTATAATTTGAAGCGAAGTTATAACGAGATACATAATATTGAAAGTTAAACATTGCATCGAAGAAAGTATCTTCTCTAATAAAATTTTGATACAAAAGTTCTGTTCGCTTCATACGTATACACATTCTGATCTCCGTTCTTGCTTGATCCATCCTGTGAGATAACATACTCCCGTATGTTGATGAACAATTGTAAAAATACTACGCAAAGTACCTCTCCTTTTATTTACCGTCTATTCAATCGTGTATGTGCTGCCCCAAGTGCATCTCTGCATTTCAAATTGAATGCACTCCTGTTTCGAGGGATGAGAGTCGCATTCCGGCATCGGCGGATGATTCCTGCCGTGGTTGTATTCTTCTACGAGATTTACCAAGAAGCAGAGATGCACTACCGCGTGTTTTGCACTCTCTTCTTTTTTTTATTTTTTTTCTCTGCGTGGGAGTACATATACTCTGCATCAGGTGTCCCGGAAAAGCACGGATGCTTGCGTGCCTGACCTTCTTTCTGCCACTCTCTCCCTGAGTTCTTTTACCCCATCCTCTTTTTCTCAGAATTTTTCCCAGTTTTTTCTCTCCTTAACTTCAGCGCCCAGAACCTTTCCATGTATTATCTAGGCGCAAAATACTCGTGCGGCTTCGTGTAATTAGACGTGTAAGTCGCGTTATTTCTTATTATTTTTCGAATGACTGTTTTCGCTCTTTATCGGATTGATTAGATTATTCATGTAAGAACAACTCCGAAAATGTATTATTAGATTTGTTATCTGTTTCCATTTTCTGCACCTTTTATATTTATAAAAAATTAAATTAAAATTGTATTTATAAAATCCTGGTATATATTGAACGTAATTAAATTTTATTCTCTAAAAGAGTCTAGACTAGCTTCTTATTTATTTAAGATAATTTTAATTATATTCTCTTCTAGAGTATTTATATTTTTACAAATAACAATTCAATTCCAATACTTATGTATATATGTGTGAAATGGATATATGTACTTGAGTTTTTTTATGATAGTTATATTTAAATTTATATTTCAAAAAATACTGACAATGAGATGTGTGAAGTTTTTTGCTTCAAGATATATTTTCAATAAAACAAATTTATTTAAAATTATTGTGATGTAAAGACTTAACACAGAGAATATAAGATTTCATAGCATATATATATAAAGTATAAAATATTTTTTTCTGCTGCTAATGTATTATTAAATTAAAGAAAGTTTTCTTTATTAAGAGTAATGTGAGAAAAAATTTATATAAAAATATATTTCATATAAAAATTCTATTTTGATAGAGAAATTTTCCCAAACTTATAAAGAAGAAATATTTTACGAAATAAAAAGATTTCGTATCAAGTAAAAAGTAAATAATCAATTCGATGCAAAAAAATTATACAGAAATAAAAGAAATACGTGCAATGACCTTTTCGGGAAAACATAAATCCAATTTTTAAATTTTATTTAAGGCAATAGGTGACAGTATTTTGGCATATGTGTTCTAATTCTTTTCTATATTTATTAAATTCTCTTTCTCATGCGATATTAGAAGTTTTGTGATTATTGCCATCGAATGATCACAAGAACCCTTCTGTAACATTCATCATTTTTGACGCACAGCACAGAAGCACGTGTGCTTTCTCTGTGAACCTTTTCGTTTCCAGTTACCCATCTTATTCCTTTCTATCTCTCTTCTTTCGAAATCAAACGAAATCTCCACTGAACCGTTTATTTTATTCTCTCTTGCGGTCGTCTTTTGTAACTCGTGTTTCTCGAACCAGAATAAGATTCTGAAAAATTGTCGCTTAAGAACAGTCTTCTTTAAGTTTACTTTATGCGAAATAAAAATGCTTAGAGTCTAATCTATATAGAGCACATTTGGGGCGCTTGATTATTAAATTAAGCTTGCAATAACGATGCGCTTTATCTTCATCCGTTCCAAATAATTTTATTATTTCTGCGAGAGCGACATCAAAGCTCTGTCGCACAACGAATTTCGAGATTACGAGAATTCTCTATGGAAAATGTTATCAGAACATTACGTGCGACGATTCCAGTAATCTGTTTCAGCAGAATGCATACATTGTTCGGATAATACATTTGAGTAATGCGTGTTCGCATAATAACTGTGTATTAATAGGCTGTTGACGCATGCTTATTGCACCTAACTAGATGCTTTTTACTCTGTGTGTGTGTGTGTGTGTTGTTAAAGATTAATCTACAATACGACACAAAAAATAGCTTTAATTGATTACAAAATCATTGAGTTTTATGACAATTTCCGTCTTTGCCTCCAATATATATCCTCTCATCAAGTTTAATCCGGATTGAATTTAATATTTTAATATGTAATGGAAATATTAAACTCAAATAATCTTGAAGATTATTATGACGCCCACAATAAAATAAACATTTATATTATATTTTTATATCATATTATTATTGTCACATACTAAAAGTATCGAAAGTTTTATTTAGAAATTAAACTGATAAATTTAATCATTTAAAAATGTAATTAAAAAATTATTATATAATATATATTATGGTGTGTGTATGTGTGTAATATGTTAAATATTAATTTATTTTATTTCACTTTTCAAATTTATTTTTACATTTAAAAATCATTCATTTTAAGTGGAAAAAAACTAATGTGATTATATATTTGATATATTATCAATCAATTATTTCGACTTTTATACTGTACGATTTTTCGTATGAATACATGTGTGGTCTGTCTCAAAAGTAGATAAAAAGGCAAGGACGGAAAGTAAAGAGCCGCGGTTTACTTTAGTAGAGTATTCGCGTGCTCAGCATCTCATAAACCTGATCTCGGACTTATCTTGAGCCTCCGAGGATAGGCGACCATATGTTTTTATTGGATGCCGTTTTATTAGACAGCATATGTCAGTCTATGCCCATTTCCGATCGCATCACATGATCGACTTTTGATGACATTTGCAAACTGATACCATCAATACTTTGTGCTGCATTTTAACGTGAAAAATGAAATCTTTTAATCAAATCTTTCATAACACGGAGAGGACACATAATCATTTTCTGCTCATTTTATCTTCACAAAATTCGAATGAACAAGATATTTTCATAATATTTTTTTTTTATTTAGTTTCTTCAGTTTCTATTTTAACGAAAGAAATGAATTTCTTGTATGACAAAATGAAATAAAAGAAAAAAATTTTCGTTTTTTTTCGACAACAAAATGAAATCTAATATGCTCGGTTTATTTCGCGTTGCGGAATGCCATCCGCGATTTATTCGGATAACGGTACCACCTTTCAGGGTGCCGATCGGGAGTTCGCTTCGTCGATTCGATTTTCCCTCAAATTTCTACTCAATATTCTTCTACAATTCACTTTGAAGATTTGAAACTATTGCTTCACTATTGCTTACATTCTCGAATAGGTACTAAAATTGTAGTTAAAATATTTGATTCGACATGGATTCGAACCAGGGATCTTTCGCATATCGTTCTAAGACTCTATATGCTCAGGCCACTTTTCACCCGATTATCGTTACTAAGATTTTTGTCACAAAATCAGGCGTTTAGACTAGTTTAGGCTGTGCGACGTCGACGTTTCTTAAGTAAAAATTTCCACATTGGAACTTTACGTCAAAATATCGCTGTTCATGATACATGAATAGCAAAAATGAAGACATTTTCGTTGTATAATTAATAAATTATCAATTAAACTTAGTAAAATTTCAATCAACTTAACTATGATTGAAATCTGATAATTTCAGTTACAACGAGTCGACTCGCGTATAGATACACGATACTGTTGCAGCGCAACAACTTGCGAAACACTACCCTATCTCTTGACCCAATATCTCGAATGTTACATCAATATTTTCAGAATAACAAACATTAATTGAACATTAATTGACATAATTGCTGATTAAAAGATTACTGCAATCTTAACCATGAAATTTTAACCAAGAAACAGAGGATATATTTTGATATAACAAAAGGATACGGCTGTAATAATAGATAAAAAGCAGATCCGACGCTTCAGACTTGTATTGCCAATCGCAGTATATATGTTAACAATTTGCTAAATTGACACTTATTTTATTTCAGTAAATAGCAGACGATAATAAATTGCAATAAAATTAGACGATCAGAATATTCATCAAGAAGATAATTTCATGTAGATTAAATTTTAGAAACAATTTTCTATATCGATTATTATTGCTCTTCTCTTTTCACGCGTTACAAAATAACTTAAATCCGTTTTGTCTGTAAAGCTTATAAATAGCATAATATGCTCTAAATATGTTTGTCTAAAGCTATTTCTTAAAGATTAATTTAATTTTAATATTTAGTTAGAACATGATCACATATTCAAAGAATAATTTTCTTTGACGAGAATATAGAAATTATGAATCCAGATGTATCGAAAATAAAAATGAAACGAATACTCCTCTTATAAAGCCTTGAACATCAAGGAATCGAGTCAATAGTTTCATCGCCTTATGCCTTATTACTTTCTTAGACTGTTTTCTTCTACGGAAAGACTGTTCGCCGCGGAGCCATCTCGCGGTACAATAACGGTACTAACTGTGCCAGCGTAAAGCACTCTCGCGAGAAACTCACTTTAAATATTTGACAAATAATTGCCGTGCTTTCAGACAGATTTACTTAAATAGTAAGCTTTTTTAACAATTTTTAAGAAAGACAATCTAAAATATTAAACATAAATTAAAATGCAAAATAAATCTAATATTGACATGAAACGGGCATGTAATATTTCAAATTGTTTCATATAGATTTCAACTCGGATTTTAAATAACACATTCTACTTGTATGTTTATGACATAATTCATAAACATTACTATTGAAACATTTCATAATTACCAATATTATAAAAGTTTCAAAAGTAATATCACAGTTAATACACATCCTAAACATTTCGAAGTTACGATTATGATATGTTAATTTTGACACATTTATTTTACTATCACATTGTATACATTTGCGAAACATAATTTTGAAATATTTAAGATACATATCAATTGTGATATCACATTCGAAATGTTCGCGATATGAACAATTATGAAATGTTTCGATTGTAATATTTATGAATTGTATCAAATATACGTGTAGAATATGTTTCGAATTTATATATAAAACACAATTTGAAATATTACATAAATGTTTTATGTTTTAAAAATCTACATGAAATAATTGGAAATATAATATGCATGTTTAATAATAAAATATAGTATCTGTTTTTAACTATGTAATCTAAAACTTGATCTATATATAATTTATATTCAATATATATTATATTGTCAATATATTTCGACACCTATTATATCGGACATGCGCACATGCATATATTTCGATATGTGCGCACAATCCGGCGCAGAGTGTATCATTGCAATACATTTTCCTTGTGAATTACATGTGATTTGAGAAGCACGTGAGGTGCCTTGTTAAGAAACAATATTATATATGTTTTTATATTAAAATTTTTTATTTTATTTTATTTATTGTCTATTTGGTGAAATATTAAATAATTTTGTGACAAATACGTGAACAATAACCACAAATAATGGATTGTAATAATAGTGCAAGTTCGAAGCAGCAGCAGTCATCTATTTTGGTATGTATTTTATGTATATTATATTAACAATTATTTGTTATTAGAAGTATTATTTGTAATACTGTAATTGTGTAAATTTCTCATACGTTACTAATTTTCTAACACACATTATATTGTAAACAAAAATTACAAATTAAAAATGTAATTGATTTTTGGATTATAGTATCGATATTTTTTACAATGAATTTAGATTTAGATACCTGCTTTAATACACAATAATGATTTTCTCTGTTTATCCAAAAGTAAAACGACATTTGTAAAGTCTTTCATCTTATTTGCATTTGCAAAGTATTGGAAATTAAACTCTCCGAAATTATATACAGGGTGTCCCGAAACTACCGCGAGATATTTTAAAGGCAGATTCTCTGGCCAATTTAAAAACGATTTTTCCTCAGCGAAAATGTCAAGGGAGACCATCATTTTTTGCATGTTCCCAATTTTTGTCATCATGTATCTTTGTAACTAATAAATTAAAATTAAAATTCCTTAAATTAAAATTCTATTAAAAGAAACTTTACTTAAAATTAATTGAAGAATGTGGTTTTGTTAATATTATATTTCTAGAGGGCTTAGTTTACGAGAAACCCTTTATTTTTAATCGCTTATAACTCGAAAATTATTGGTGCCTCGACATTTTCGCTGAGTAAAAATCGTTTTTAAATTGGCCAGAGAATCTGTCTTTAAAATCGCGGTAGTTTCGGGACACCCTGTATATCAATATATATCAATTAAGAAATAAGTAAGGTTTTCAATGTGATACATAAATTAAAACTTCAACGAGTTAGAAACAGCCAAATAGTGCGTCGGTTAAAAAAAATAATTTATTATTTGTAACTTTGTTAGTTGTGCATAGAGCACAAATGGAACGGTATCAACTAATTATATAGAATATCTCAATTAAAGATTTAAATTTTAATAACCACTTCCCAAACTCTTTAAGGAAATATAAATGTAATATATGTTATTGTATATATGTAAATAATACGTTATGTTGCAAGATATTATCGAAAAAGATATCAATCAAAAAAGCATTGAAACCAGTCCAAATTATGACACATACATAACTGTTAGAAATTAATTATATATATATAGGAGAATGTGGAAATAATCGACCAAACTAGCGTGTAGATAATTTTATTCCATATCACGACGTTTCGACCATGTGGTTGTGGTCCTTATCGAGTGATAAAACTGTAATTATTTATTATACATATAATGTGAACGTGCGTAGTCTTGATTAGTACAGTGGTATTCATACTTACAACAATTTTAATTTGAAAATGTGAGACAGCCTACACGCTAGTTTGGTCGATTATTTCCACATTCTCCTATTTATTGACTAGTGACTATTATTAATAAAAACTTGGGTATATATATATATATTTTTTTTTTAAATTTTTTATTTAATAGACAAGAATTTCGCAATATTTATAATATGCTGAAACCTGGAGGATACTTCTATGCAATGATGGTTATAAAACATGATGCGTTTAAACTTCAAGAAATATTACAGTCGCACCCATCTTATGGCAAATACTTTAAGGTACATATACATTTGTTAATATTTTAGATATTATTTTCTAATTGTAAGTCTCCTGTTACATATTTTTAATTATTATTTTTGTATTTTCATGATACATGAAGAAATATACGTCGAAATTTCATGACGCAAATGATGCTATAAGTCAGATATAAAACAAATGCTTAAAAACGTGGGATTTGAAACCAAGCTATGTCGTTTTACTTTTGATATATATGTGGCACATAAATCAAAAGACTACATTATACGTAAGTATTTTTATTTCTTACCATACGTATATTAAATATAGATATTAAAATCTAATCTAAGAAATCAAATTTGTTTTAATGTAGCTATTTAACGGTGGTGTGAATTATATTATCAGTAAATTGATTAACTTTTTTATATATGTATATATGTTTTTCATGAGAATTATTATTTATTTTACAGCGTATATCTTCTGCGGTCTTCCCTTTATACAGCAACTGAAATCTGAGGAACAAGAAGAGTTAAAATGTCATTTAGAAAACGAATGGGATAAGGTAAACGGCCCAGTTACAGGCACTGTCCTAGTTTCCGACACCGACGGTACATTTATATTTGTAATAAATAAAGTTTTCGTCAAATATTAAAAAGATTACAAGCAAATTAAAGAGCGTTTTTTACTGTTGATTATTGCACAAACACTTTTTTTTTTAATGTTTCGTACTTAAATTACCGACAGTGAATGGGGCGACTCGCGCGTTTCAGTGGCTCCCGAAGGGCATTCCTAGGTGACACACCTTAGTGGTAGCGAACGTCAAATTGCTGATTTTTAGTATTATGTAAGTATTAAAACGTCATAATGGTTATATGAACATGTTCAGCACGAATCACATTATCGATTAGATAAGTAATAGTTTATCTGTATGTTAGTTTTTCCCTTAAATTCCTGATGCCAAGAAGTGCGTCACGTAATGAAGGTTATGTTTCACTTTTTGGCACAGAGTTTGCAATATGTTGCATCATCAATTTTGCTTTATTATTCTAGAAATTG
This sequence comes from Prenolepis imparis, assembly GCF_030444845.1. Classification (NCBI taxonomy): domain Eukaryota; kingdom Metazoa; phylum Arthropoda; class Insecta; order Hymenoptera; family Formicidae; genus Prenolepis; species Prenolepis imparis. The sequence goes on from NW_028141174.1 coordinate 2,262,058, forward strand.
AGGTAGATTTATTGATACTTGTAACTCGAAAATTTATGATAAAAAACATTTTTTATGAAAAAAATAATTCTAATGAATTTTTATGAAATTTGTTTGAAATTTATTAATTATTCAACACATTTTGACACTTTACGCTACAGATAAATTTTGTTTTCTGTGTTTTATTTTCACCTATCTTATTTTTTGTATTTTAATGTATAATATATAAAAAATCTGTTGTAACAGAGTAAGCACAGATAGAGAAAAAAGTGATGGAGACTTTGGACTCTTCGAAGGTAGCTAATTTATCTCAGAATGCATCGAAAAGGTACAGAATACTTCTTTCAAACTAAGTATAGATTGTATTTTCAATAGGAAATATTTTAATATATTTTAATGTGCTTAGGAAGAAAAAATCTGCTGCAAGGTACACAGATGCTATTCTGAAGGAGGCCTTAGACGCAGTAAAGAAAGGGATGCCTGTCAGCACTGCATCAAAGCAGTACAATATTCCAAGAACTACGTTGCAGTACAAAAACTGGGGCAAATCGCCACCTGTTATTAAAAGTCGAGGACCTGAGTGTATACTTGGAGAAGAATACGAACGCCAACTCGTACAGTGGATTTTTTATATGAGTCAAAATGGATTTCCTGTGTCACGGGTTCAACTATTAGATAGCGTTCAACTGCTGCTGAAGCAGATAAAGACGACGACATTTCCAGATAATCGTCCTGGGAGACATTGGTATGATGCCTTTCGTGCTCGTCACAAAAATGTAACTGAACGAATGTCTCAGAATTTGACGCACAGTCGAGCTAAAGTAACGGAAGATAAGCTACGAGCGTGGTTCAACGAGGTGCGGATATATTTTGAATCGAAGTCGCTCCTTGATATTGATCCTTCTCGTGTATTCAATTGTGATGAGTCAGCATTCTTCCTGAGTCCGAAAGGAAGCAAAGCATTAGTCAAGAAAGGTGACAAAACGGTTTACAATTTTATAAATAACGATGAAAAGGAATGCTTGACTACGCTTATCTGTGGAAGTGCGAGCGGAAAAATTGCATCACCGATGGTAATTTTCTCATATAAGCGAATCCCCGGACACATCGCCAGAAGCATGCCAAAAGACTGGAGCATCGGACACTCTGAGAATGGATGGATGACTGGAGAAACGTTTTACGAGTACATCGCAAATATTTTTTACCCGTGGTTGGTGAAAAATGCTATCATGTTCCCAGTCGTGCTATTCTTAGACGGACACAGTTCGCATTTAACAATGGCGTTAAGCAATTTTTGCAGAGAGATAAAAGTGTGCAAAATGTATTATTTTATATGTAGTTTTTGTATAGAGGTTGACAAAATATATTTTGTAAAACTGTGCATATGTCTTATATTATATGTAGTTTTTGCATAGAGGTTGACAAAATATAATACCTACAAGCTAATTAGTAATTAAACATTGATTATTACAGCTAAAATTATACGCAGGACAATTTAAGTAACTGTGACGTCTCGAAGTGCCGAAAATTGGGCCCGTTGGTGCCATAAAGTGCGGCAGAGCACTTCGATAGTGCCAAAAACGCCGGCAGTAACGAGCATTATAAAAATAATTATTTATTTATTAGAACTGAATGATTTAACTAAAAATATAGGTGAATCTTACTCAGAAAGCTTTAATGCACGTGTTAAAATAGTTTGTTTGGGGTTTAACAATATATCGCGTTCGTAAATAATAGAAAATCAGGGCCGCTGCTATAAAGGTGCCTATAACTGGGCCGTTTACCTTATAATGCCAAAAATTAACGAAGATTTGCCGTACAATTGCCTAGGTGAAAAGAACATTGGCGCATATGACACATTAGAAATATTCGCGTATAAAAGCCCTATATATTAGATCTTCTACACAACAGATTATTATAATATATCATAACATAATAGCTCATAATTATATATTATAACATACATTAATTATCTGTATCAATCAACTACTATTTTAATATATCTACAAACATCTATAAACTTATTCATTTATTTTATCTGATAGTATATACAATGTAATATAATATAATATAATATTCATATGAATAAAAAAAATTTATATATACATATGTATAACGCTTATTTGCTGCAACAATGACATAACTAAAAAAAATGTGATTTTTCAGGAGACATGATTTAGTAGTACAAATGTAGCAACTTTTCTCCCTGTATTCAACTCGAAAATTTTTGATTTCTAAGTTATGTCATTGTTGCAGCAAATGAGCGATATATAAATATATATACATATATGTATAATACTTCGTGCAGCATCGGCATATTGAACATCAGTTCTAGTTTTATATTTTCTTTTAAAACAGAGATATACGAAGTAAAATGCTCTCTCTGTCAAGACCACAAGGACATTGTTTTATTTCTTTTCTTCTACACAACTTCTACCTACAGTCAACCAAAAAGTATATCTTGTTCTCTATTGTCCTTTTTTGTCCCTACATAATACTATCTTCAAATATGCACCGCATGACTCATCGGACAGCAATCGCTCGAAGGCAAAATTCATACCTACGTAGGTACAAAAAAATGCAGGCATATTTTTATCATGATTTTTCGTACGTTAGGCTTTCTCGATATACATTGGAAACATCGTGAATGGAAAATATCGACTCGTTCGAGCAAGAATAGAGCTATTTATTGCCGATGAACATATTGATTTGTTTTCTTTATTTTTAATTAAAAAAAAGCATTAAAAGATATTTTTAAGGCAGTCGTCTTGCGACAGCACGATTCAAAATTTTATGCCCTAAGTCAACGTTAAAACATCTGATTATTTATGGTTACAAGTGAAACCTTTAAGTATTTCTGACCTTCACACACAAAACAATGAGCTGCGGCTCATCCTTTTCAATCGCTCTTTCACGTCGAATAACCGTGAAACTAAACATCTTTTTATTATTGCATTTCTAAAACTAAACGGTTAATAATTTCCGTTTTTTTACTAACATTTCTTAAGTGTAACATATTCCTAAAGTGTAATTTATTTCTTCCATATATCTGTTTTATATTATTTTCTTGTTGTTTCTATTAATTATTAAAAGCTAAAATATGAGATTTTCTTACTTTTTGTGTATGTAATACATGAAAAAAATGCAATTTTTTAGCGATTATCTCACGTTTGGGACGCTCAAGTATTATATTATATTAATTTTTTTACTCATTTTTTTACGAAGAAATTTCTTTCATGATTCAATAATAACGAATTCGATAACAATGACGATAATTATAATGAGAGAGATCGAAATAACTTGTTAAAACATTCTAAATAATGTGTTTCGAAAAACCTAATGTATCTCGATGCGAATTATCATGGTGAAAGTATTTCTGTTTATACTCATGTGCGATTTCTGACATCGAGTAATTACTGTTGTTACGATGAATCAAGAGCTGCACATTTAAGGTAGTTTTTAAATTGTAGAAACGTGTAGATATCATATTTATTAATGAATAGCTAAATTTTCAAATTTTTTTTATTAATTGCGATTCACAAGAAAACTACCTTAAATGTGCAGCTCTTGATTCATCGTAACAACAGTAATTACTCGATGTCAGAAATCGCACATGAGTATAAACAGAAATACTTTCACCATGATAATTCGCATCGAGATACATTAGGTTTTTCGAAACACATTATTTAGAATGTTTTAACAAGTTATTTCGATCTCTCTCATTATAATTATCGTCATTGTTACGAATTCGTTATTATTGAATCATGAAAGAAATTTCTTCGTAAAAAAATGAGTAAAAAAATTAATATAAAACTAGAACTGATGTTCAATATGCCGATGCTGCACGAATTATTATACATATAGTATGTATACAGGGTGTAACTAAACAAACGTATACGAAGCACACCATCAGGTGCAGAACAACAAACTAAATCGAAAAGTCCTGAGCCATTTTTTTATCTGAGCTTTATTTTTTACGCTATAAATTGTTAAAGTTTGCCAATCAGCGCGTGGCTACAACGGAAGGCAGCGTAGGCGCCGCCTACTGGGTGGGGAGCGCGGGATCGGAGAGTAGCGAGACAAAGTGGGGCGAAGCGAATGTAGCATGTCTCTGCTCTTTTTTGTACGTTTTGCGTAGCTCTTAAAATTTGATTATTCTCGATACTCTCGGCAGTGTGGAATATTTAATTTTTCCATCTCGTTAGCTGTCTCCATATTTGTGTTTAGAAATACTTTTTCTTTGAAGAGAGAGAAAGTATTTCATGAGTTGTAGTTCGGAGATCGAGCAGGCCACGGATTAGTACTGAATCCTTCCCATCCTTGAGGAAAATTTTTATCAAAGTAATGTCGGATCATACTTTTGAATAAGATTCATTGAAATTAATATTAAAAGTGATTCCGATAATTGGACTTAAATATTAAATTTATTTTAAGCGCAAAGTATGATTTTATTTTTAACATATTTAACAAAAAAATACTTTCTTGATGTATGAAAACATTATAATACATATGTATGTAGTAATGACTACTTTTATTAAGATTTTTAATCTTGATGTGAACATGATATAAAAATTAAGCCCTGAGAGTAAAATACAGTATTGAAACTGAGATAGCGATCTTCACAATTTCGATAGATTCTATTAAACTACGCAATAAAATAATAATTATAAACATTTTTATAATAATAAAAAAAAATAATAAATATGATAATAATAAAATAAGAGTAAACATATATTATACATATTAAAAATAAATATTTTTATAATAAAAATAATTCTTACGTGCAGAATGGGCAAGTGCGTCATTGTGCATGAATATCGTAGCTCATCTATTTAATGTTACCTTTTCTAAATTATTCTCTGCCGGAACTAACAAATCTGGCAGATCATTTTGTAAGAAATCGAGACTACTTTTGAGAGTTCAAGCGTGATAATATAAAAAGTTCGATCTAAGTCCTGTCAATAAGTTTATATCAATAGGAAAAATAATTCAATAGGAACAATACTAGTAATAAAAGTAAACAGTAATATAACGATTACACATTATTTTTCTAGAAAGAAAATGTTTATTGCATTGATTAAATAAAAAAATAATTCAAATCGATAGACAGACGAAAGGTAATAAAAAAAGCTACATTAGAGAAATGATTAAAAAGGAAACAATAAAAATAGTTTCAATTTAATTAATTTAAATTACAATTAAATTTTTATTTTATGTCAGTTTAAAATAGCTACGTACGATTTGATTTCTCGGCAAACCATACCAAATATTTACGGAATTCGATGTTGAAAAGATCTCTCTCGAGGAAGAAATAGATTTCCAGATGGCTGCAGTAATGATAATGATAAGAGAATGTGGATATTAAACATTCCTAAAATGTTTCTTGTAAATGTACATTTATCGACATACAAAATCCGACTTCTATAATTTGGTTTTTACTAGATTTAAATAATATTCAGCGAAAATCACGCGAGGCTGATAATATCTGCCTTGGATGGAACTAAATGTTGTACTTTTGTATAATAATACGAATGCTGCTCATTTTCTTTAAGCATTCAGTAAACATTCATATACGATATACTAAACTGACGACCAATAGATCTTGTATTTAATGTGGGATTATTGCGGAAGACAATTATAATAGCATCTTCCATCACAAGATTGTGTACCTCCACCTCTATTATTCGGTAAAACGCTACCAGTTTCTTGTAGTCGTCGAACAGCACTAACTATTACGTTCAAATTTGGATGATGTCAATTCGGATATAAATTAACATTTTCTACTGCAGAGAGAGAGAGAGAGAGAGAGAGAGAGAGAGAGAGAGAGAGAGAGACAGAGACAGAGACAGAGACAGAGACAGAGACAGAGACAGAGACAGAGACAGAGACAGAGACAGAGACAGAGACAGAGACAGAGACAGAGACAGAGACAGAGACAGAGACAGAGACAGAGACAGAGACAGAGACAGAGACAGAGACAGAGACAGAGACAGAGACAGAGACAGAGACAGAGACAGAGACAGAGACAGAGACAGAGACAGAGACAGAGACAGAGACAGAGAGAGAGAGAGAGAGAGAGAGAGAGAGAGAGAGAGAGCAGGTGCAGCCTGTTCTCCACTTGTAAAATATAAACGAATCATATCGCAATAATCTTATGTATAATAAACGAGTATGAGATTATTAAATAGTCTTATGAAGGCGTAACAACGAATAGTTGAAATGTTAAAAAAAAAAGATCAGATTTATATTTTTTCTTTCTTTAATATTTTTGTTATTTATAAAGAATCTTCGCTAGTGCTTTGTTTTCATACGTATGTAAGTATGTTCATCTTTATGTATTGTATGTATGAAAACAAAGCACAAGCGCGAAGGTTCTTATAAATAAAATCTTCTGATCATTTCAATTATTCATTGTTATGCTTTTATAAGTGAACGATCTTTTATAAGTGACAGACCATTTAATAATCCTCATCATGCCCGTTTATTACGCACAAGATTATTACGAAATGATTCGTTTGTATTTTATAAACGGAGAACAGGCTGCACCTGCCGCAGTGCAATATGCAAATTTATACCCGAATCGACATCATCCAAGTCCAAATGTAATAGCTGGTGCTGTTCGACGACTACGAGAAACTGGCAATGTTTTACCGAATAATAGAAACGGAGGTCGTCCACGTCAAATACGCAATCTTGTGATGGAAGATGCTGTTATGGCTGTCTTTCCCAATGATCCCACATTAAGTACAAGATCTGTTGCTCGTCAGTTTGATATATCGCATATGAGTGTTTATAGAGTGCTTAAAGAAAATGAGCAGCACCCGTATCACTATAAAAAAGTACAACATTTACTTCCACGAGATTATCCATTTCGTGTGAATTTTGCTGAATATTATTTAAATCAAATGAATTTGAGACATAATTACGGAAGTCGGATTTTGTATACAGATGAATGTACATTTACGAGAAACGGAATGTTTAATACCCAATTATCATTACTGGAGCCATGGAAATCCATTTCTCACTAGGTCAAGTTCTTTTCAATACCGATATTCCGTAAATGTTTGGTGTGGATTGCTGGGAGATCAAATCGTAAGTATTTTAAGATTATAATTTAATTAAAATTTAAATTAATCGAATTAAAATTATTTTTATTCAGTCCTTTTTAATCTTTTTTTTTCAATGGAACTTATTTTTTAATATCTCTCTTAAGGCTGGTTATTCAATAATAGTTTAAAATTAGATCGAAGTTGAAACTATGTGCACATGTGTTCTGCGCAAAGTTTAAACTTCGATCTAACAATAAGTTTAAACTATTATTGAAAAACTGGCCCTTAATGTCTCTCTCGATTTGACATATCTTTTTTATTTATAATCAATACAATAAACATTTTTTTTATAGAATTCTAATTTGTAATCGTTAATTATACAACTGTTTTGTTACTAATATTGTTCCTATTATTAATATAACTTTATTAATTGAGCTTAGATTGGACCTTTTATACTACCAGAACGTTTAAATGCTCAAGAATATCTCAATTTCTTGCGAAATGATCTGCCAGATTTATTAATGCCGGCAGAGAATAATTTGGAAGATGTAGCATTAAATAGACGAGCTATGATATTCATGCATGATGGCGCACCTGCCCATTCT
>NW_028141175.1:0-60000 GCF_030444845.1 Prenolepis imparis
AGAGCAGAGGTAGAGAGAGAGAGTAGAGAGAGAGAGAGAGAGAGAGAGAGAGAGAGAGAGAGAGAGAGAGAGAGAGAGAGAGAGAAAGAGGCCCACTTTGCACTCTCCGAGGGATAGTGATCCAATTACCGATTTCACGTTTCCTTCGTCGCATCAGTTTTTCTACTTTCCGTTGAACGCGCGCGCGTTAAACTTTCCATCTTTAATTAAAGAGAAATACATGGATGTTGCCAAGTAAGATAACGAATCTCTATAAACGCGGGTTTAGAGCCATCTTTCATAGTTGCTTGCCACAATTTCTATATTTTAGAAATCCAGAATAACACTCGTGTGTGCTCGTATACCTGTATATAATATTTTTCTAGTTGAAATAAAATATTATTAAGGAAAAATGTGAGGCATTGTGAGAAAACTGTCGAGGTAAAATATAATTTTTTTTAAACACACGCTTATGGCACTTTAATAGTACTTTCGTAGCTTGTTTATTCATTTTTATCAATGTTGTAATAGTCAATGTTTTAGTCATATACATATTACATATATATATACAATATTGTATAAATATTATATATATATTTTTGTACACATGTATATACATTTGTTTATTTATTTACGAGAGAGAATAATATAGATATAAATATTATAAATAAATAAATAATGTAACTATATTGTACATGTAAAAAGTTTTACAAATCCCCAAAAATGTCTATGTAATGAGAAAATTATTACTGCTTACTACATTACGATGTAACTTAATCACGACTCATTGCACATTATTTCAACTAGAAAATATATTACGCACATGCATACATTAATTATTTTACATCTTAACGAGTACCGCGCATGGAGCGCGAGGTAAACTTTTAATTCTCATTTTTCAAATAATTCTGCTTAATCATGATTAATAATGATATGATTTAATATTTCTCGTCAATCATGATTATCTTTAAGATTCTGAGAAAAAGATATAGCGATCGCTTCAACGCAATTTTAATAATTAAAAATAGCAAGTATCTTCGTATCTGAAGCTTTAAAACTGGTAAACACATAGAGTAGAGAGTTTCGATCTAATTGTAAAATTTAAAAAGCTTGTGGAAAATGGAAGAGACGTTTATGATCCCGTGTATGTATCGCATAGATCTAAAATAAAAGTTGTACGAGCATCAGCTCGGGCATCATATAAAGACTACGTAGACTATACGTTTAATTAATTAATAGCGATATTGACGCGGACGATTGTGAGCGAACGAAACCATCCGCGCGACGCGCAATTCGCACAGGGGTTTGCAGTTATAAACTCTGGATCCCTGCAAAATATAACCGTATACGAAGTCCCTATAGTGCCGCACGTAAAAATACCGGGAAACTCCGCTCCGAATATCGAACGAATGTTCGCTCGAGTCTTGCACGTTATTTGAAGCGAACTACTATATAGGAGTCCCACTCGGAAAGATTGCGGCTTCTTAGTAACGACTAAGCTGACTAAGAAATTTGCACGTAGCACCGAATGGCTTCGCTTTACGAAAGTGATTGTCGCGAAAATATGCGTCCGTTTTCTTTGTCGAAATTAACTTTTGCGTATATGCGATTGTGCGCAAATTTTTCGCATCAATTAAATCGTAACTTTAATTTTATTTTAAAAATATGGAAAATGTCGAGATTTTAATGTCAATTCTCGATATTGACAGAAGAAAATTACGTCTTTCGATTTACGGATTTAATTTTCACGAAATACGCATCTCTATTCTGATTCGAAAGATTAAATTTTCCCGAAATTTTGAAGCATTATATCGATAACAGCGAAAGTATAAGATAATCTGTTTAGCTCGATTTATTCACCTATTCGATCTGACTGATTGCGCGTAACTTGGATGTTCGAGGAAAAAAAACTACTCTTTTCGTCTTTTGAACGCATGCGATGGAGCGATTTCCTTCGGGAAAAAGTTCCTCCGGATGCCGAAGAGACGGATAACTAGATTTTCGGAGTTAGAATCTCGGGACGAATCGTGCGCACATGAACATGTGTGTCTTTAAATTTATCCTGTTGTCATCAAATGAGAGTTGTTTGATATTTCTACTTTCGGGAAATTGGAAGAAACGCAGCATCCCGCGATGCAATCAGTCGCGAGAGGAGTACCTATTATAACTTACAGTAAAGGTACCCAACTGTCACTCACGGATTTTAATAAAACTTTGCACACTTGTAAAACTATGCAAAATAATAGAAAGGTATTTTTTTTATGTGCGGAGAAGCGATTTTGAGGGCAGAAACAACCCCTTGTATATATGGGGTGGTTTTCACGTTATAAATACATTCTTGACAATTTTTTTGAAAACTGAGGTATTATGGGGTTTGCGGGGTCGCAGAATTCGAATCTGTCATTATAATTTAAAAATACAAAATGGCTGATTAAATATAACGCCCATACTTTGTAAGTACTTTGTGGCGAAAATCATATTTTTTCTTATTTGTAGTATTATTGGTCGACAATTTTTAAAGGTACATGAAGTGTCTTGTTAAACAAGTTATTTGGAATTAATTTGTATTAAATTTAACAGTGCATACAATAATAGTTTCTTCAATAACAATTAGTATATTGAATTTAATTCATTAATTGTTTCTTTTGTTTTATCCCTACTACTTGTGGTATAGTCTGCCCTTAAAATCGCTTCTCCGCACATAAAAAAAAATACGTGTCTATTATTTTACATAGTTTTACAAGTGTGCAAAGTTTCATTAAAATCCATGAGTGACAGTTGGGTACCTTTACTTGTTAGTGCCAAAAAAGTTGATATATCACACTATCTAAATTATATAAGAAATGTATATATATTTCTTTTCAATATATCTAGAGAGATTATTGATATATTTCACGGTTGTTATATTAAATTTCATGTTACCGCTCAATCTCTTTCATTCTGATCGAATTTATATCCTATTCAATTTACTATATTGCTTACCACATTTTTCTTATTAAAATAGAAAATCGAGAAAGTATCCTTACTGTTATACCGTTATACCTTATTTTTTCCTCGCTCAAAATGTCAAAAATTGACACGGTTGTTTAAAAATCCTTTATCAGAGATGCATCGCGATTCGTTACCGTACTTTAGATATAAAGAGATTTTCCAAACAAAGAGATCTTGGAATAGCGAATAGTCAGAACGACCTAGAACGCACAATACAGTACCTTCCACTGAAAAATATCAATTAAATATTGTAGGCATTCCATAAAAAAGAAAATATGGAGAGGGAGAGAAAGTCGTTGGTTATCCCTCAAATTTTGCGCGATAAAAAAAACCATCATTCGTCCAAATCCGTTACTCGAGAAACGATTTTCCATGAAAAGTTCTGCCAATTCGGAAAACGTCTTTTCACTTGCGCATTAACGCAAGACTCGCAAAAACGCGTTTTGAATGCAAAATAAAAAATATTTAAATGAATTGTAAGATACAATTAAATGATATAAAAATAAAATTGATAATAATAAAATATAATCGCTATACTATTTGATATTCCGAACATTTCAATCAATTACCACGTATCCGAAAGGAGAGAGAATCGTCATGCGGACATTTCGGAGTGAGATGGTATTCGTAAACCGTCAACTCTCTCGATTTTCATAACGCGCGTGCGAATCGGCCGAGAGCTTTTTCCCGGGTTTTGCCGCGATATTAACGGCTTCTCTCCACGGCGTTGTTTCGCGAGAGCGAAAGTGCTCAACAATTGCGACGCGTTCCGTGATTGTGCTAGGAGGCTAGGCTACGCAAGCTGGTGAATTGCGTCGCTCGTCCACGTCGACTATGCGAACACGTGTGCGAGGCATGCTTTCTCGAGCGAATCGCGGTATGATCGCGCATATTCACGTTGAGGGCAACAAATGGAGAACAAATTTCAGTATCGCATCTTCGATCCGCGGAGAGAAGAATGAGATTGTAGAACGCGAACGTATGAAAGATTTAGATACGTGAGTATTCGCCTACTTTCTACATACGTGTGTTCGTCTATCGATGTGCTTTTCAGAATATTCTATTGACGCAATATTTCAATCAGTTACAATTGTCGACTACTTGTAGCTTCGTTGTTTCTATATTATTTCATCCACTTGAGAACCGATGAAGTATATAGACTGTCTACTTGAAAGTAAAAAAATGTGAAATATATATATTTTTTTTAGAATTTTAGAATAAATAATTCTATAATAATTTTGCTCTTATAAAATTTATTTTTATTGACAAACCATCGGTGGTGCTAATTTCGTAAAGAAAATCAGACTCCCTTCGAGATAATTTTAAAAAAATGCACTTCTCGTTACAGATTGATTAACACACACACACACGACTCGCGTAATAATATTTTATTATCATCATCAAAAGAGATAAGTTGGAGAGTAATAACATTAAAATTCCCGTCACTATCGAAATTGAAAACGCGAGGACTATTGATCTCGACAACGAATAAAAACGCGCTTCTTTTCGTTTTTCACATGATCTCTGCCTGAATCTTTCGGCTATATAGAGAAATAGGTCTTTCAAAAAGAAGGATCCACATTGTTGGATACAAATTCCTGATTCGAGAATCCACCCATGGTATAACACGGCTATTATGGAACATATGCACCGGTCGAGGTAGCACACTGAACGATAGGCAACTTCCTGAAAAACCCTGAGAAAGAGAGAGACAGCGAGAGAGAGAGAAAAAGAGAGACCTGTCTCCCTCCCGATCACCACCTGCTCTCTCACTACTATAAGACCTTCATGAACATATGCCGTGTCTGTGGCACATACAATATTCTCGACCAGCTTGCACGTTCCGAGGTCGAAGCACGAACCGTCCCCGGTCGGGCTTAAGGTAGTTGTCTAAGTGAAAAATTAATTTCTTCGATATTTTTCCTCAATTTTTTTAACTTAATTGTGTGCGCAATTAAAAGAAAAAAATTGTCTGTCTCAAATATTTATATTATTTATGTAAACAGCATCACTAACACGATTTGTTTGCGCGAGTATATTCGCCAATGAATAGAAAAAAAAACAACAATTTATTCTTATAAATAATAAAATATCTATATTTTTTAAACTTTGTATTCATTAAATTATTGAGTAAATTTTTTTCATTCATAATAAATAATATCTTAAATAATAAATTTTTTCATTAATAATAAAATGTTATATATGCATACATATAAAATTTCATATTTTTTTAAATAGGTAATATCAAGAGACAATTTTATTAAATTTGAGTTTTCCTCATACGAGTTAACTTGTAAATAATATTTTATATATATATATATATATATATATATATATATATATATACCGGGTGTCCCATTTTAAAGGACCCACTCAAATATCTCAGAAACACTGCGTTAAATAAAAAAATGTTTCCTACAAAAGTTGTAGGGTTTCGAGGGGGACATAACATAGTAATATTCATATGACCTTGGGCGGCGTCTCCAAGGTCAAGTGAAGGTGAGAATAAATTTTTTAAATGAAAAACCATATTTTTTATTATAACATCTTTTTCTACTAATTAATTTGAACAACTTTTATCTGAAGCATTTTTTTATTTTCTTCAAAATTCATTCTCACCTTCACTTAAGGTTAACCTTCACTAACCTTGGAGACGCCGCCCAAGGTCAAATGAATATTACTATGTTATGTCCCCCTCGAAACCCTACAACTTTTGTAGGAAACATTTTTCGATTTAACGCAGTGTTTCTGACAATGAGATATTTGAGTGAGTCCTTTAAAATGGGACACCTGGTATATATATATATATATATATATATATATATATTTTGTTAACCAACTATTTTAAATTTAATAATAAAACGAAACAATTAAAAAGTTAGATAGGAAATGAATTAACAGGAACCAAGCGGACAAAGTATAGGCGTAACAAAAACATCTTAAAATTTTCTTTATTTGACTTGAACGATTCTTCCTTTGGACCACCTCTAGCAAGTTGCCAAATTAATTAACAATTTTCAATTGACAAAAAAGAATTCATGCATTTTGATCTTCATTTCTGCCTTACGTCTTCAGTAAATCTTTCAAACGATCGAAGACGAGATGAAAAGAACAAGGAGCGAAAAACACGAACGCGTCATGACCTCAGCGATATAAAAAACTACAAACGTTCAAATCGAATAAAGGCGATTTTTAAGATGAGTTTGTCGCGTCTACTTTCCGCGTCTAGCTCTTATTAACCCATTTCTTACCTGAATTTTTGTATCTTAAGTTTCTTGCCGCATATAAACGTTTTTACCGTTTTTATTCGCCGTTATTTTCTCGAGAATATTAAATGTACAATTTTCAAGAGAGACAGTCAACGAGCATCGTAGAAACGTTGAGATTTATAAATCAAGATTTAAAAGACTTTATAAAAATCGAATATTTTGCATATGTGTAAAAACAAATTTTCGACGTTACTTTAGCCTTCAGTCAAATGCTTACAGGAAGACGACGTATCGCGCTGTTTGATCGCATCATAATAAATGCGGTTAGCCATCGTACTCGTAAATATGCAACATCTTGAGTGTCTTAGGTCAGAATAAATTTATTCTTTATTCAAAAAAAGAGGGGAGCTTCAAATATATATATGATATCATGTGGCTAAGATAATCGCAACGTCAAAGATAATATCGACAACGTTCTCATTCGAACAAACTTCCTTTGTTCAAGTTAATTTATACGACATTAACAACGTATTGCGACAACGAGTATTCAGTATAAATATTTTAGAACAAAGTAATTTATTTCTGCGTTCATTAAATAATTAACATATATGCAGTATACAAGAGATTGCAATATAGATCTGTGTATATGTAAAAAAAAAAAATTCTATATAGAAAAGAGAGCCTGATTTTTTAAAAAGCTGTTGTTTGTATAAATAAAAATAAATTCTACAGCAATAATTTACTTAGTAATTATTATATGCTTTAAAGTTTTATTAACGAGATTCTAAACAAAGTAATCATTTTATGCCTTATATTTTTTATATGTAAAAATTGGCAAATATCACCAATTTATCATATATTGAAAAGATTGATTTTCTGATTCGTACATGTATCAAATACATACAGGACGAAAAGTTAAATTTTTTTCGTTCGAAATTACACAAAGAGCTCCGAAAGCGTTCAGCTTCCTTTAGCCTCCATGGCAGAGCGAAAGAACTAGAGTATTGCGAAAAACAAAAGTATAGTCGTAAGTTTCGGGATTGTGGGTGTGATAACGCTACGATGCGTTCAGGAAAAGAAGAAAGAAACATTGTTTATCGCGTCGATATCGTATTTCTCTGGGTGGATGGCCGGATGGGCGCACCATGAATCGACTATATAGCTTTGGGAGAAAGAGCAAACCAGGGAACAGACAGAAAGGGAATACACGTTCGAGAGAAAACATAAGGATGGAGCACACATACACACATATAATATGATCGCGCATCGCTTTAAAATTACAAAATGTTCGAAAATACTCCAATTTTATCCGATATGCGAATTATACGTTAATGTAATTACAAGTTAAGGCTCCTGGCTCCTTGTCGACCATGTCAAAATCGTGACGTCAGAGGCGAGAAAACACACGCTAAAATTTCTTAGATGCCATTTCGAAGTAAAAATATATTTCGATGAAACAGCACTTCAGATGGCTTTAGCACACTCTTAAAAAACCCCGAAAACTATCCTTTCCCCTTTATAATCAATCAACAGCTGTAAAATGTAATATTATGAAGCCCAGTCCGTCTGGTCTTTGCACATGCGCAGTCATTCCGCATGTCAAAGTCTGATAACTCGATCATTTTACAGCTGTTGATTGATTATAAAGGGAAAAGGATAGTTTTCGGGGTTTTTTAAGAGTGTGCTAAAGCCATCTGAAGTGCTGTTTAATTGAAATATCTTTTCATTAAAAAATGGCATCTAAGAATTTTCAGCGTGTGCTTTCTCGCTTCTGACGTCACAATCCAATATGGCCGCGGTTAGCACCCACAGGAGCCTTAATCATGATGTATAATTACAAATTAATTATTGTGTATATGTGCATTCATTTTTTTATAATGTAAACAATCTCAATCAAACATTATAAAATAGATATTTTTTATAATCGCGACGAAATTTTAGATTGACTTTATTAATTTTTAACAAGTGATGTATTTCGCATGGAAAATGTAGTTCACTTTTCACGTAATTAATTAAAAATAAATGTGTATGAAAGTGAATATGCGTGGAAAAAATGAATATATTAATGCGATCAAAATTAATGCTAATTAAAATAGATTTTTAAAATTAGGTTCAAACTAGACTGATGTAGATAATCGGAAGAAGACGGAGAATCGATATATCAAACATGACTCGAGAATCTATTCTATAGGATAAAAATATCCTGATGTGTTGAATCAATTTTCATTAATTTCGCCATCATAGATTTTCTTCAACCTATCGTAGAATTTCTTAAACCTGTATATAACGATAGAAGCGTGGAAAATTTAGATATTATCACATAGAGACGATAATACAAATGTGAATGGCGAATGTTTGCATGAACGAACATCAGGAAAGTTCCAATCGTATAATCGACTCACTTATTCTATTTATTTATCGTGCATAAACGAGGAACATTAAAGCGTTCAAGAACGTTGAGTTGCGAATCTAGCTGAATATACATTACGCGCGTTCAATGTCGGACCTCGAAGACAATCCTCATTCCCCTTTTACACTGTGGTTCACGTTGAAAGCATTTACATGATGTTTATGCGTCTCGAAATTTTTCTCATAGATCCTAGTTATCTTTAATATACGTCGTGTGAATAAGTAATTATTATGTATATGTGCGTCCATTTTTTTTTACAATCTAAACAATCTCAATGTAACGTAAAATAGAGATATTTTTTTATAATCGCGATCAATTTTTCAACAACATTATTTTAAAGAAGCAAAATGTATTTGAGAATGTATAGTTGGCGTAATTATTATAAATTAAGAATAAACACGTGTGTTGTATTAATTTCTTCTATATTGATTATATTTTTATATTTTCGTGATTATATTATTATATTTTTGTCATATTTTTTTATTTATTATATTTATCGCCCTTTTTCGATTATCGTACTTGCCCTTTCATTATAATCGTTCCTGCTTTAAATATATTCGAGAATTAAGCGATGCGCGCAAAAACGGTGTCACAATATTTCATTGCAAAATATCATTTGATTTCTCGCGCGATAAAACTAAACGCACATCCGTGAGTCAACATTTTAGTATAAATATATACAAGTATTTCGCGCAGAGAAATTACCCAGCAATTAAAAAACGCTATTCTGCAAGTTTGGGAAAGCTGAAAAATTGATGGAGAGGAAAAAGAAATGCAAAGATAAAGGCTCCAAACTCTAAAGAGTCATCGATGACATTTGCTACGTCCAAGACGTAAATATTTCATCGAACAATGTGCAACAGTACTTTAAATGCAACGTCGATTTAAACGAAGATGCGATGCGCAAAAATACAATGCATCCGAGATAGCGAGTCTCGTATATATACGTTTATGTGCGTAGAGAAAAACATATTCCTTTCCGAGTTTAATTTTTTTTTCCGCGTTCAAGCGAGACACGAGAATCCGTTCTATCCGAATACGGCGAGTGACGTAACTGTATTATATTCTTATTGAATCGCTTCTAAATGATGAAAACTCGATGATAATCCAAAACACAATGTGAAAGAAATTAACTTCTGCATTCGTAGAACGAATGGAAAAACCTTTTCGAGAGTAAATCGAAATATTCTTTCGAATATGTGTGTGTGTGTGCATATGTGTGTCTCCTCGTTAAGCGACATTCGATATCGCGCCAGGGATTTAGCAATATTTGTATCATAGTTTAGAGTGACCGAGAATTTGCGAAAAATGAATACGTTATTCTTTATGAAATATATGTAATCGATTTTTGTCATCACACAAATGTCGAGACACGAATAGTTTTCTAAAGTCATTTGGATTATTAATGAAACGATAGAGACTTTGGACTTCGGAAAACAAATAGTGAAGCATCACCTTCTATGCAACGTTTTATTTGAGAAAAGATTAATTCTATTCAAATAAAAAAAATGTCTAATATAATCTCTCTTATTTGAATTCTCTCTTATTAAATTATTGATAATTAAAATATGAAATTTTAGATAAAATTCTTCGAAAAATGCAAAATATATAAATAGCCTTTCGAGCGATATTTTCACTAAAAAAATATTTATTTTAAATTATACCAAAAAAAAATCAGTACTATTGTATATATTCGTACTTTCCGTTAATTTTCTAGGACACTCTGTATCGATTAAGTGGCTAAGTGCCATAGACGCAATTAATCTTAATGAGAAAAAGGGGAGTTTGGCAAGTACACCGATATCTATAGATACCAAAGATTATTAGAAATCACGAGTTTATCACGACGACAATTGACTCAATCGTCGTGACGCTACAGATACGGAAAGCGCGATGTGTTTCGTGAACGTGTCTCGTGTCGAGTAAATAACAGAGAGCGTGTTTTGTGTAGTTGCTACAAAACACGTCGGAATTTCAACTCGCCGATTTTCCCTACCTGTTTATACAATATCGCGCGCGATCCAAGTACAAAAGCGGCTCGACCGCCGACAAAAGTGTACAAGGGTAATTCGTCGTACGTGCAACGCGGGGAAGGAATACTCTCTTTCTCGTTGCGAGGCAAAACACAAATGTTTTCGTCCCCGAATACGAGGCGAGAGGCGCAATATCGGCGAAACTACAGCAGCTGCGAGTCTATATCGCCAACACAGGAAAGGACTCCTTGGCACTCGCTCGTATCGCTAAACGCGACGATCGTCGACGGATGACAATCGACGTTAACGATTAAGACAATGACGACGATGAGAATGACGGCGGCAATAAAACAAAACTCTGAGACGGTCGCGACTTTAAACGACCGGAAGAGCGGAAAAGGAGCAACGAGAGAGAAGGGGAATATAAATAAATAATTAAATAAATAAAATATATATGTGCGAGCGCGCGACGACAAAGTAAAAAAAGGGAGAAGGAGAAACGTAGATTTCGACTCTCTCCGCGGCTTCGGGAAGGGAACGCGTTTACGGGGGAACGTTTACACACACACACATACACACACGACGAAATTCCATTTCCGCCGTGCGTTCCGCGGCATACGAAATGCTCGCCGCCGTCGCCGCCGTCGCCGCCGGAGGGGCGTATCGATTCGGACAAAACAATTGTGGCCAAGTCATAGCCGTCGTTCTCGTCCCGAGAGTCACGGAGACTCGGTTACGCACTCGCGAGATATGTAAAGCCTTCTCCGTAGTCGCCTTTAGTCACCGCCCGTGTCCTCCCGACGTCGCGTCGTCATTGTCTTTCGCGCGTGTAAAGAAGAGGGATTACGATATGTATGTATATAGTTTGTATTCCTACCGTATAGGGTAACACTCCCGCGTCGCTGTCATGCCTCGGGATCGCGCGTGTATATATGTGTTCCGTCTCTCTGTATATATTTATATATATATGTAAGCTGTGTATGTGTATGTATACGAGAGCAGAAGCCACGACGAGAATTGGAACCAGAAGCAAACGTAGAGTACGTCACACCGACTAGTATAAAACGTACGGAGGAATCACTCGCGTGCACACACGCATACACGCACGCTTATATACACACTCCTCTCTATCTCTCTCTATAGCGCGCGCATCACTCGCGACTTCAAGGAGCGAGACACGACCGAGTCTTCTCTCGCGCGAGAACACGACACTTCACTCGACGACGGCGCACCACGAACTGAACCGAACGCAGCAGGCACGCAGGCACGGGACTCGGCGGCGCGCGGCTCGAGGAGTGGGGGAGAGGGAGACAGCCGGTCGCGGGGTGGGGGAAACTACTATAGCCGATGATGTTGGGGGGGGGGAGAAGGAAAAGACGTATCTCGCAGGTGCGGACGTATCGCGTCAAGTGCCACGTTCGAGCGACTCTCGATCGGAGCAGCTCTCTCTGGAACGCGTGATTTTACCTATATATGTCCTTAAAGTCGAATAAATTTTTCCGTCAAGATTGTAACATCGATTCGTCCTTTGAAACGTCCTTGACAGAGAGGAACAATAAACGTCTAAAGAAGTAGGAAAAAACGAGAGATAAATGAGGAAAAATGTGTGTTCTTTTGTTTTAATATGTGAAAACTCGAGCAACGATTTGTTCAAACAAATTTATCTTTTTGGTGCAAAGAGAGTATCGAAAATGTATAATGACGAGGATAATTAAATGCGTAAAGGAATTGTTCGATATATTATGCTCTCGCCAGGAGATATGATATCATTTTCTTATGACAAGAATTTCAGAAGAGATTGTAATATTAAAGTGCCCAATTATTTATTATGTTATTCGAATATATTATGCATGAATATCAATATGCAATATATGCGCATCACATCACAGTGTTATATCACGATTACATCACATATCACTTTTATCGAAAATTATTTTGTCGTTAAATCGAGTGTATGCACTGCCGTTTCTAGGATTAAGACGAAACGTTTAATGACAGTGAGCAAATTTTAGTAGTTGATAGTCGTGGGAATATAGAGAAACGAGATTACTAGAAAGTAGAATATCGTGTATGCGCAAAATGATATTACGTCAGTCAAATTAACGACGCGACATATGGAACAGACTCTGTAAACTTTCTTATCCAAATTATATATATATATATATATATATATATATATATATAATTTCTATAATAAAATATAATAAATTATATAATGAAATATATATATTTTATTATATGCTAACATAAATAAAGCAATTATAAATATGTTATATATAATACGTTTCCAAAATTCCATAAATCTCGTATCGCGTTAATTAATCGTAAATTGACAACGGAAGCAAATTATTATTATTATTATCGATCTGTCAATAAATTTGTTATGTTTTTCAATCTCGACATTTTCAAGTTAAGAGTGTTCAGAAAATCATCCGACATTAAGTGATACTCTGTTTCAATCAAATCGTGAAATTACTCGAAATTACTGTATATGCAAATTGAAGCAAAAAAAAGTAAGAACTGATAACAGAAATAAGTTTAATAATTGTATAAGATATATTTTTCTTACGTATGGGATTGCGAAGTTATTTAACATTGAATACTAGAGTTTCGGCGTCGAAAGTAGAATAAAGTCACAAAAGTTATTTGTTTTCTATAGTTTAATTTAAAAAACAAAAATATTTTAAAATTATTTCCTCGTTGTGACAGGAAAAAATTCCACAGAAAATAAATTCTTATCAAAATCATATCAACCTACGTATTATTATCTAACTCTCCTCTGAGTGATTTCAGTAGTTTTAAACTTTTTAAAATCTATACACATGCGTCGTATGTTTGAGAGCGATATGGAGGCTCGAAATATTTCTCGTGATCCCGTGTGCGAGCGAGTTTCGTCCCTACGAATGTATCTCCCTGGACGTTATACGCGGGGCTTAATATCGTCGAGGGTAGCAGAGAGGAAAGGCAGATAGGGGCGACCTTGCGAGAGGGAGTGTTGATGCCTGAAGCCGTAAGCGTGGGGAACCGTCGAAAATATAAAAGAGAGAGAGAGAGAGAGAGAGAGAGAGAGAGAGAGAGAGAGAGAGAGAGAGAGAGAGAGAGAGAGAGAGAAACGAAGAGAGAGAAACGAAGAGAGAGAAGGGCAAAAAAGTAGGACCTATTCCGAAAGAGAAGAGAGACGTCGGCGTCTCTCGCACGACTCTAACGAGCGAGCAGGGAGGGCCTCTTTTCTCCCTTCCGAGTCGTCGAGAGGCCGCACCCACACGGGTCCACCAGCGCTCCAGGGAGCCGAGCTGACACAGCCCTGAAGAAGAGAAGCCGAGTAAACACGCCGCGACGCCCGACGTTCGCGAGGGATATCGCGTAAAGATTCAAGCGGAAGAGCCGACGTTTTGAAATCGTTTCCACGAGACAGATTAGATTTTCGTGCCGCTACAGAGATATATTTGAGCAAAATGATTTCTTGACATTTATATATTCCGATCATGAGAGATCGCGACATTTTCTACATAGAAAGAATTTTCTCTTAGAATTTACCCTGAAAATCATGGTAATCGTAGGACAATATGGTATATGGAAAGAATTTTATGTGAATTTCTCTGATTAATATTTATAACAATAAAAATAATCTATTATACAATAAAATTATAAAATATGTTTGATTAATTTTACTATGCAGTTTAGTAAAATTTTTATTGTGATAAATATTAATCAGAGAAATTCTCATAAAATTCTTTCCATATACCATATTGTCCCACGATTACCATGATGTTCAGGATAAATTCTAAGAGAAAATTCTCTTAGTGAGAGCTTTACGCAACTGTGTGAGATTTTTCGAAATTATATCGGAGAGAAAAAGAGAAAATAAAAAAATTACATTCTTTTTTTTTAAGTATCGTCGAACAATAATCGAGCCAGGAAGCTAAAAAAGCGAAATTTAAATAACGTCTCGATGTTTTAATTCCACCGGTGTACGAATGTAAATGTTCGCGACGCGAAAAAAACATCCGGAATAAAGCGGAACGCTGTCTTTATCGTAGAATAAAATTAAGCGCCGCAAATTCGTAAAGCTCGCTTCTTTATTTTAAAATATGATTGTTGAGCGCGACTCTCGGACAAGACTTGTAAACGCAACGTCGACCCAGCACGATTCACTCTACAAACGTGGGAGATTCCGAGGGGCTAATCCTAACATTTTGTATATTGACATACGAAATATTTACGATAACGGGATACTCGAAATTATTTCGAATAGTACTTTCGTTGAAATTTTTACCAAACAGAAAAAAAAATTAAGACCCTTACTATTATAGTGATATTTAAAATAAAACTGCAATTTAAACTAGAATTATTAGCAATTAAAACACGTGTAATATATGTATAAGTAGTATAATTATTTGAACGTTTTACGAGTTCAATAGTCTGTAATTTAAATTTCTAAAATTATTAGCAATTAAAACATGTGTAAAACATCCTATAATAATACATTTATGTAAATATATAAGTAGTATAATTATTTGAACGTTTTACGATCAATTTCAATAGTCTTGTTGAAAAAAAAATCGATGTGTATGTGTGACTGATAATATTTATAGTGTCATATATTTATTATATTCTACAATATAAATTAATCATTTTATAATATTGATCGATGATCGCTGTACTCTATTAGATTCCTGTGTTTCTTTAATTAATAACTTCTTTGTTTGACGTTTAAGGAAGGTGTTTATTGCGTTAGGAATATACTATATCTATACGTGCTATAAGCTCGTACTGCAATCGCGCTGCCACTGCGCAGCACCGTTCTCTCGTCGCGGAGAACGTCAGGCAGATATCATGGCCGAGCACACACTAAGCGACGCTGATAACTCCAAGTTAAGCCAAAATCAACACGCGTGTTCACAGCTGCCGCGAGTGCGTCACGTCGAGCGACAAAGAGCTCGAGCTATTCTCTCTCCTCTTTTTCTACCGCCAACGAATATCTTTCTCTCTCTCTTTCTTCTCTATATTTCCCCCTCTCACTTATGTCTTTGAGCAAAATAGAGCAGTGCACTTAAGAATTCATTTAAATTCGATATACAGATAGATAAAAACCAAGGGAGACTTATTGCCTCTCTTTCTCTCTCTCTCTCATTTGCGTATCGCGATCTTATTTTATTTTTTCTAGCATTTTCTCATATTGTCTTCTCTCCCCCTTCCACCTTCTCGCCTTTACTCTCTCCTCCGAAATCCCAGACGGGAAAGTGAGTCTCGGAACACGATTGTTAATTTTATACGCAATTGTGTGCGCGCGCGCGCGTTTGATAGGAACGGAATCCTCCCTTCGCTCGTTGCGTGTGTTTACCGAGATCCCAAATCAATAACCAACTTTCCCGACTAGTCGATGGACTAGGCTCACCGCCCGCAGGTTTCATCTTTCATCGAGAACTTCGCTTTAACCTCGCGAAATATCGGTCGATACAGGATGAGGTAGAGATTCCAATATTCTATATCATATGCTCATATGAGATGCAAGTCAGCAATTAATATAAGAGAAGAGAATTGTGACGAAAAAGAGGTTTTGAGAAAATTATTCAAATATAAAAAGATATAAAGAGGAGAAAAATCGTCTTATCGTCACAAATAAAGATATAGTAATTGTGTTCTAAAAAATGAAAGAAAAGATGTCTCGAATAAGAAAGATGCCTTTCTCAATCGACCTATTTACAAATTTATATTGTAAAAACGAACAGATTTACATACATGCACAAAGAGAATTTTTTTCTCTAAAAATTTATCCTAAAAATCGTGGAACAACTTGGCATTTTAAAGTATTTTATACAATTTTTTCTATTTATTAATATATACTATAATTTTTGTCGCATGTATTTGTGGGGATTCTGCTTTGTTTCCGAGATGACGGTGGAAAATCGACGGCGCGGAAAGGCGTATCTCTAGCAGAAATTATCCGTTTGTGATATTTATGATCCCCTGCGTCTTTGTGCAACGAGAACGTGCGGGTTCGTTTGTTAATATTTTAAATTTAAATGATAACCGCGATGCGCCGAACTTGACAAGGTACGCGCGGAAGAGAGGCGAATCAAGCTCGGATAGCGGAGGGGAGAGATAATGCGGTGAGAAGAGGAAGATAAAGCGGGGCATAGACGGATAGGGTTGCTCCGCTGTATCAACTATGCACCCTTATCAATTGGAAAATTGGTGTGTGCAATGGGAGCGGAAAGGGAGGGGGAAGACTGTGTCGTATACGAACGAGGGTGATGATGTAAGGACAGAAAGAGGGAGAGAGGAAGATGGACAAAAGCAGTGCCGTATCTATTATAAATCGTCTTTTGAAGCTGATTATTGAGAGAGAAGTCGCGAAGACATTTGACAAAACTTTTTATATGCGCAGTTATATATTTTCGTATTTTATCTTATTATCAAAGATTCTAATAGAAAGATTAATTTCGCTCGATTTATAATACTATTGTTAAATCGACAGGCAACACGTAAAAAATTATCATATTTCAATTATTATTTTTGTACATTTACAACACAAGGAGTTGTTAAAATATTATACAACAGTGTTAGCAATAATTAAAAAATTCTTTCGTATCCTTGCGAAAAATATTATATCTCGACATTAAAGATATTTCGCTCAAAGCTCCCAGAAGTTTAAATTCGCCATTGGAAAGGAGAAATAAATACAGCAAAGGGGAGAAAGAAAGGGAGAGAAAGAGAAGAGAAGATTACGTTTACACTCTCTCAGAACAGGACCGTATCGATGAAAGGATGCTCCCCCCGATACTGCAGGAGTGACTTGAAATTTTTCTCGTCGACACGACACGTTCGCGGCGACATGCAGAAGAAATGTTGCGAGCGGTCGGAACCGTGTCGACGACCCGCATCGTCTATGCACCCTTGTGAATTGGAAAATTCCGCGCTTGCGGAGGAACTTGCTGTGGCACGAAGAAGAGGGTACTCGTAGAAAAGTCAGGAGCGTATTCAACGAACGGGAAAAACTTGGAGAACGAGGTGGAAGTGGAAGAGGGAAGTAAAGAAATATTCAAAAAAGGGAGGAGAAAGAAAAAGAAAGAGAGAGAAGATGGAAAAGAGAGAAAGATTTATCAAGCATTCTCCACTCTTGATTCTACTAACAACTTACAATAGTTATTGCTTCGCAATATCCTCCTTGATGCATTTTACAAAGAATAGAATAAAGGATATATTGCTCAATATTATTAAATGATTTATTGTGTGTATTGATTATATATAAAGTAGTCTATAGATTGTTCGCACCTTTTTTTATTTGCAAAATTCCTCACAAGTAATTTTGACTTGACTTTTTCATCAACATCCTTTCTTTGCTTATTTATTCCTTCGAAACTCATCTCTCTCACATTTTTAATCTCTTTATAATTAAAAAAAAATGATATTATCTCGACATTGTCGAATTCTGAGAAAGAATTTCTCTAAATTTTGCTGTAGGAATTAGCGAACGAAAGGAAACACCCTGTATCTGGAAAGAGAGTGAGAGAAAGGGACAACACAGACGGAGAGAGTGTATAACAAAGAGGGAGAGAGGGAGATAAACCGAGAGACTGATAAGGTGCGCAAAGCGCATGCGTCACTTGTCGTGGGCGTCGGAAACGTGTTGACACATGAGAGAAACCGAGAACGAAGGAGAGGAAAGGGAAAGAGAGAAAGAGAGAGGAAGAAGGATAGAGACGAAAAAGAGTACGAGAGAGAGAGAGAGAGAGAGAGAGAGAGAGAGAGAGAGAGAGAGAGAGAGAGAGAGAAAGAGAGAAAGAGGGTATGTAGCTCTATCTATAATGCCCGTATGTATTGCCGTCGATGCAGTTCCCATGCTGCGGGTACGCTCTACCATCGTCGTCATCCTTGTGGGAGAGATCTGCCATCGCGCGTTGCCATAACCACGCAAGAACGGAGACGCGATCGCGGCGATCCACATTCGATCGATCGCGAGGTCTAATAAAGCGAAAATTATTGCGCAGCTTTAGAGTAATTCTCGTATGCCCTCTCGAGTCAGCGGCGAACCGTCCGGGAATCAGATTGGGGAATTTCTCCTCGAGAAAGTCGGGATGTGAACTGCGTGTGTATATATATATATATATATATATATATATATATATATATATATATATATATGAAAAAGGAAGGAAAACGCACACGATAAACGTACAGATGCCGACAGCGTTGGAAGAATAAATAAATAAAAAAAAAAAAAAAACGAATTAGATGTCGAGAGAGAGAGAGAGAGAGAGAGAGAAATTAATATAAATTAAATCTTGAAAGGCTATAAACTCAATGATAAACTTTAATAATAACTTTATACGAATTGAGTCTACCTTTTCATTTCTTTCTAGATTCTAGATTAAGCAATTTATGTACCAGTCAACCGCCCTGAGAAATAAAAAAAAAGTTTACAGAAAAATTTCTTAAAATCAGTAGTGGTCAAATCATAGTGATAGAATCAGTAATCGAGCTACCTTTATGCTCTTTCCTCAATAAATTCCATGACATATTTTTCTACAATTTATGCAACAATGTCCTACTTTATATATTCTAAAAGATAAGAATATGTTAATAATTCTATTAAGTTATTTAAACGCCAGAAATTTTTATCGATAACATATTAACATCGCTGAAAGATCACTGAAAGTTTTGCTGAAAGTTTTGAAAAACTTGGACGGGGTTTTTCTAAAACGAGCTTCCACAGAACAGAGTCTGGCCTCGTATACGCATTCGGAGAGTGCGTTTCAGAGACAGGTGAGACTTCGAAGGAAGAGGAAGAGAGAAGAGAGGGAAGAAACGGTGGACGCGCAGGTCAACTTCGAAGGGAACGTTGCTTCGAATAATTCTGGGACGGTATACATAGTAATATCTTGCGGGTGCTTTGTAATTTCAAAGCGTTATCCAGGGGCGTAACTATCGCACGATGCAAAAAACAAGAGTCTACCGAGGTCTGTTCCTCTACCCCTATTAAGTTAGCCCCCCCACCAACGCAAAATTAATTTTTATTTTAATTAAAATTAAGTACTAATTAAGTGCTAATTAGGTGCCGAAGTCCGAAATTAGGTGCTCGAACCGTTTGGCAGAAAATTAAATTTATATTGGGGGGGGGGGCTGACTTAACATTAAGCTGGCCCCCCATATAAAAAAATATATAAATAAAATAATTAAAAAAAGGACTAGTACATAATAATTAGGTGCTAATTAAGTGCTCTCAGAATCCGTTAAGAAATTTCCAAAAATAAATTCTTTTCTACCACTTTACTCTTGTACGGCGGTCGCCGCGACCGAAATTAAAGAAATTCTGCTAAACGGACCGAGCACCTAATTCGGCGTTTAGATATCTTCAAATAATTAAGGAATATTTTCACGCAGAATTAGGTGCTCGTTTCGTTTGGCAGGATTTTCAAACTTTAACGTCAGTCGCGGCGACCTCCGTACAAGAGTAAAGTGGCATTAAAAAATTAGGTACCGGAAAGTTATTGGCGTGAAAATATTCCTTAATTAATATTATTTGAAGAGAAACCGATAGATGAAATAACATAACATTATCAAAAAAGAGAGATATTCCGCTATTTATTGCGTAATTCACCAAAGAAAGTCATCAAGGAAAGTATATAACTTTCGAATTTCAAAAGAATCCTCGATACGGATTTTACTCACAATTAGCATACGAACTAACTGACTAACTAATGCACAAACTATATAATTTTCGATATAAAAGTCAGAGTTGAGTCAATCCCAAGCAAGCCAAATTCATATTCCTTATCTCTAAAATAAAAAAAAAGTGCGACGCCTATCATTATAGTATAATTATTAGATAATATTCGAACGCCTAATATGCGGCGCGATTTCGATTATCCTTCCCTTATTTTACGCGTGACGTAAGTCGCGATACGTTACGTCAACCGATAGCAGCTGTATCCCATTCGCGAATGGAAAAAAACGCCTCGCAAAGGACGAAGCGCTGCTCGCATAAACGGTGTTGTTCGCGACCAGACGGTGTTCGATATATTCGCGTTAAGGTAAGGAGTTTCGCGGACGATCGACGTGCGCGCCCATAGTTTAACGACGATCTATCGTCCGTTAAATTATTACGCTGCAGCACACAGGGAACTTGGAAACGCGCGCAAAGTGGCTCTTATAATTTGCTCCATAATGTAAGAAGAGCGATGCGAGGAGGATGCGCGCATCTATAATTTCTCCATCATGGGCGGCGGTCGTTCACGAAGGGCGTTACTTTTCATGAAACTTTTAGGCGCCCCGATATATATATATATATATATATATATTGCATGACGAGGCTCTAAACGCACGCGGATAATCCCGCGATTCGAATCGTGCCTGTTTCGAGAAAATAAACCGAACGGTCGATTAATCGTACACAGAGAGAATTTTCTCTTAGAATTTACCCTGAAAATCATGGTAATTGTGGGACAATATAATTTGGAAAGAATTTTATGAGAATTTCTCTGATTAATATCTATCACAATAAAATGTAAAATATGTTTGATTAATTTTACTGCAGTTTAGTAAAATTAATCAAACATGTAGATATTATTATTTTTATTAATCAGAGAAATTCTCATAAAATTCTTTCCATACCATTTATTGTCCCACGATTACCATGATTTTCAGGGTAAATTCTAAGAGAAAATTCTCTCACAATCAGTGTACGAATCGTTAGAATGGAATTTTCGAGCGCGTCGTATAACGGTGATCTCTCCTAAAGGCGAGATACGCCCTTAGATTTCTGACCGGCTCTCTCCCTCGGCTTCTCAAATCACGAGTCCTGAATCCGAGGTGCGGATACTACGAATACACGATCGAAGGCCAAGATTCTTCAACTTTTACGCTCAAAAGCTCATCCCCGATGTAACCCTTTTCCTAAAGCTTTTTAATTTTGCAGAATGTTGGATGTTTAAGGTCAAAAGACAATATATTATATTTTTATCGTTCCTTCCTTCCGATATTAATTTTCTCGATAATCACAACCACGTGGCCCTTGAAATATATTTTCCCTTCAACGATGACGGGAAGGTGATCGAATCGGTATCAGTTGCAGGGAGATAACAGGGCGACTTAAATCTTGGCGAGCGCGAGTCTTCGGGAAAAAAGCTGCTACTATTACTACTACTACTATATACTACTACTACTATTACTGCGCCACCGGTCTTTCTGGTCCGTCTATTGAAAAATTCTATGCATTTAGAAGTGTGCGTTGCACGGAACGGCCGCCGGCTCTTTCAACTGTTGTTACTTATATATTTTTCAGTTTGTTCTTTCCCAAGTGCGTTTTTAATTCGTTATTTAACGACCGACCATAAATCCTGCACATCCGACGACAGATAGACAGAATAGTCGCAGAGAGAGTGAGAGAGAAAGAGGAGGGAAATCATCTTCTTCGAGATCAAATTTTTAATTCTCGAGTATACAAGTATATCGGCGAAGATTTATATCTCCGTCGCGTATACTTTATTTTCTATCGGAGAACACGTTGCAAGTTGCAGATGTAATAAAATTTAAACAACTGCAAACCTTGCCTGCAAGATTGCAGACTAAGAATTAAAAAAATATAATTTTTTAAATATAATATTTTCTAAATATCTTCGATCATGTAAATATATCACAGAGAATTATTAAATGTTAAGAATATTGCTCTTATTTTCATTCGTTGCTCATTTCATCTCTGAATGTAAAGTTTAATTATTATATAAATATTGTTATAATAATTAAACATAAATTATTATATATAAATTAAAAATTTTACTGGCAAATAATATATATAAATTATTATAAATATTTTTATAACATTAAACATCAAATATTTATATCACAAAAATATTTTCACTTTAAATTTGTCTGGAAAATTTCGGAGTAATTAGATAATACATATTCTTACTACTATCGTATAATCGTATAATACGTATGATATAATTATTTTAAAAAAAGCGACAACTTGATTCGTGTAGATATCATCAGCGAGCTTATTATTAAATATCAAAAATATCGCTGTTATTTTCAAATTTCTATTTATCAACATCCAAGAATACAATTCAATTATTATAAATAAGAAAATACATAAATTAATTGAACCAATTTCTCTCTTTCTTTCTCTTTCGAAAGAAATTTACGTGATCCATAAGAAAGGAAGGAATCGTATTTCAAGATCTCCATCAATATCATAAACCATCGATTCTATAAAAAATGTCGATAGACACCAGAGTATCGGTGAAGATCCCTATAGCAGAGAGGACACCCCGTATGCAGAAACGCAATTCCCGGCCAACAGACACACACATACACAACCGTATTACGCATATACACACGAAGAGACAAACAGACAATTACGAGACACACACATACACGTACATACACGCGCACGCACACAAACGCGACACGGAATCGATCGAAGGGCGTCACAAGCGGATTTAAAGGGTCAGCGGCTTAAATGCTCGAGCGGCGATGTACCGTTAATTGCTAAGACAGACCGTAACAGAGCGTCTGTCTGACTCCGTCGTTGGAGAGATGTCTCGGCGATTCGTATATACGAGCGATCCGTTCAATCTCGAACGCGGCTCGATCTTTCCAGCCAGTCTATTTTACGTCGATCGTCATCATCCTCGTCGCGTCGTCGTTGTCGTTGTTAGTGACGTAAACCTACGAGACGCGCCTGTATTCTGTCGAACGACACGGGACAAAGATAGAGAATGCGTGGCCGGTATGTACGCGCTTCTATGAATACTTATGCACGCGTACGTGTGTGTCTTTCGGCTCTCCAATGCTTTACAATCGCTTGTTTTTTTTTTTTTTATTATTATTTTTTGTAAATACACACGATATTTAAATTGTATTGCATAAAGAAAAGGTTGTTATTCAGTATGTATATATTATATAGAGGAGATTATCGCACGTGTTGTTAACTCGTGAAATTAAAATCTATATTTCAATGACTTACGTTTATTTACATTTTGAAGTTTTTAAATTCCAATGATGTAAATACGTTCAAAATATATCTCTACTATATGTGTGTCTCTGTGTTTGTATTTCAAAATGTATCTTCTTGAAAAAATAATTATTGTATCACGATTGTGTCTTTAAATTGCTATTCTATCTTATATCTTGCATTTTCTCTCTCTCTCTCTCTCTTTCTTTCTTTGTTAATATTATTAATTTGTTATTAAACTAATAGGATATTTAAAGTCCTACAATTTAATAAAAAGGAATTTTTACATATTTTTATTGCATGAATATCTCAATGTTTATTCTTAAGAAAATTAACAGTATTTTACAATAAATTTTCCAGACAACTCTCTGAGACATAGAATGAACAAGGAAATATCTTATTTAATAGAAAATTAAATATCCTATTAAAATAAGATATTTCCTTGTTCATTCTATATCAGCAGAGAGTTGTCTGGAAAATTTGTTGTAAAATACTGCTAATTTTCTTAAGAATAAACATTCAAAAATATGTGAAAATTCCTTTTTCCTCTCCTTCACACTTTTGCACATATACAATATATATCCCTTTCACATTTATATCTCTCTTCATTTTACAAGAAAGCTCTTCTCTCTCGTTCTTTCCCAATTGTCAATTCGGGAACAGAGATACGAGAAAGAGATACATGAACCGGGGTTTCGCGAATACCGGATATATAACGCGCGCGTTTAACGGATATTTGTGTACAAACAAATGTACGGCACATGCGTGCGCGTGTTCGTTCACACATATGTATATACGTACATACATATGTACACATTTCGATCGAGCAGACAACAAAAGGATCAGATGTGCGTTCGAGGAGTAAGCGGGAGAGAGAAAGAGAGAGAGAGAATGGATGGATGGAAGAGAAGGGTAAAGGAGGACGAACAGAGACGGAAAAAACATGTACATCGCAGGTGCAGCGTGCAAAGCCAGCAAAAAAACGGCGTCGCTTTCTGTGGGTGCAAGAATTTCCCCTTTCCCTTCTCCCTCCTATATATACCATATATATACAAGGAAGGATCTATATACAGTGTATATCCTGCACATCCTGATTCGTGTCAGGGCGATATATACATATATGTACATATGCGGGTATATGTTGGCTTATCGTAAAATTAACCGTCGCGTCGCTCCGCGAGACAAAAGAAGGTGAGACTCGCGTTCCAGGAGCGACGTTCGTCGAAAAGCGAGGCGTAATATACGTGCGCACAAACGCGATATATATCTCGAAAGCCGACGGAAGAACGGTATCTCGGAATTTACTCTACGACCGGTGGAAAAACGACGTTTTCCTACGACGAGTCGAGCGAGTTGGGGAAACATCTTATGTTAGGGGCGGTAGCGAGATAAGAGAGGGAAGGGAACTGGGAGGAAAGAGAACCTGGAAGAGGGATAAAGAGAGCGGGAGGGAAAGCCACATAGAAAGATCAAGAGAGAGAGCGACCAAGAGAAGAGGCAGCGAAAGGCGAAGAGGGGGGAGGGAAAGCGGGGAGAGAAAAAAAGGGGTAGACATAGACATACACAGGCAAGCGCGCATCCACATTTCGATGAGGAAAAAAAATTCCTACCTTTGGAGCGTCGAGATAAAGCGTGCGACTCGGTTTCTCTCCCTCTCTCTCTCCTTGTCAGAGCGACGTCATGAGTCGTAGGCGTACAGATGCTGACGCTCGGAGTCGCGCCATTTAATAAACGCGCAGCGGCGGCGTAAAACACTAGCAACAACGCTCGCGTTCGTGGAAAACTCAAACCCAAACGGCGACGTCCTGTATATCGACGGCGATGGCCGCTCGCAACCGCGGCGGCAGCTCACCACCACTGGCACCTCAACACCGTCGAGGTCGCTCCATGGCCCACGTTCGCGCGGTTCCAGCGACCCCGCCCATTAAAATCGGGCCCCGTTCCCGAGATATATAACCGAGACGTAGCGCGTCGAAACACGGTTGCGGTGAGAGAAGAGAGCCCACCCGCGTCAGAAAGCACTAACCGCACGACACACGCTCTCTCGCGCACCCAATTGATGCGTGCGTGCAACGAGGCACGACACGGCGTCGACCACGACTCGCCGTGTCGCGCGCGCGGGGTGCTTTATCACCCCCCCTCCCCCCGGCGCTTTCCCTCCCCCCTACACCCCCCGGCCAAGAGTGTATTCTATTGCAGTGCCGGCTTTAGAAAATGAAAATATATGACTCCGGGAGATTTAAGAGTGAGAGAGCGAGATTCGCGCCTCGATTAAGTAGAGCACTCGCGTGCTCCACTTTCGATATCTTTTTATTGATAAATATATCTGATATCTACTATATAAGTATATATAATTCTGGAATTATTGGAATTTTTTACCTTGCGATTGTGGATGAGGAAGATGGTCGATGAGACGGGGAGATACGCACTTCGAGGAATATGTATTTTGATCGGGGTACTGGACTTGTGTAAAGACGGTGCTGCGCGTAACAATATTGCGTCTCGCGGCTCTATCAAACGCGCGTCTCTCTTTCTGTTGACGTCAGAATCGTCATTTCGAACGCGCCGCGAGCTAATAGTGGCGCCATCTATCGGCGAAGAATTGAATTGAAGCGCGTCGATGTTATCGACAGTAATAATTAACAGTTGGAGGGGGAAATATTTGGAAAGCCATTTTGAATTATTAGCGAAGGCTGTGCTATATATAAATTAATATGATATTATATATTATTATATGGATGTTATATGTAACATATTTATTTATAAACAAAAAAGAGGTCTCTTTAGAATACAAATATGATTACAATTACGTTTAAAGAATTCTGTATATAGCAGCTTTCGGTGATAATTTCTGAATGTTTGTAAACGAAATATCCGTTTGAGATATATATAAAAATATTTTCATCTATTAAACATCACATATATCGATGTTCTGACGTTATTTCTTAGCAAAATATATTTCATTTTATTATAGCGCTTTATATATGATGCCTTTTGTACACATAAACAAATAATTTCAAGAATATATAGCAGTTAATGCAGGAGATTTGCTATAATATTCCAAGAAGGAATTCTTATAATTATCGCAGATAGTACAAAACAATATTCCAATCGCTGATTAATATTTTATTAACTACCTACTAATTGCCTACCTCGATTCGAAAGATGATTCTCAAATATTATAGAGAGACGAAACTCACTTTTTTTTCGATGAAAATACAGACTCGATCCTCCCGATGATCCTCCCTCGTAACACCTTCTCAAGAGACTGACGGCGCGAGAAGGATCGCAAGAAAACGATAAAAATTCAAATTACGCTTCCAAATACCACTCAGGGCTGATCCGCATGAAAATTCGCGCGACAACAAACCTGAAAACGATGGCCGAAGGTTGGCAGTCCTGGCCGCGGAGCGTCTCGCGGTCTCGCGTCGTAGTCGTCGTCTGCATCGAGGTGACAGCGAGTGACAGCTCCTCGTCGTTCTCCCCCGTCATCGTCGTGTTATCGACTCGCGACGTGAAAGGCTCGTACGTCGGCAACGAGGGTCTGACGGCGAAGGCGCGCGATGCCGCGATGCCTCGCGCGGCGCCCTGGTCCTGAGCGCCGACCGTCGAAGGTGCCCTTACGTCGAACGTCATCCTCACCGTCGACGTCCTCGGCCGCTCTCGAAGTCGAGCGTGATCCCGCGATTCCTCGCGCCCGATCGCGCCTCTCGGTGCCCGATGCCACGATGTGAAGGCCCCTCGACGGATCGATCATCGTCATCCTCGCCGAGAGAGACTGACTGTCCTCGACCGTCGTCGCCATCGGCCTCCAGCAGTTTTCCAATCCAACGGTACACATATTATCGCCTGTTTCAAAATATATTAATGGAAGTTTAATATGCACTCTATCTCTTTGGAACATATTTTCGGGGTCATTACAAGTAATTTTATTGATTAATTACTTGTATATGTTGTTTTTTGTTGTATTATCGGTAAATAATTATATACTAGGTATTTATACCTGTTATGTTTCTCTCTTCAATTCCTGTTTGCTAAATATTGATAAATTATGTACTTGAAACTTTCTTTTCTTTATAATTCCGCATTAGTATATTCAGTCTATATATTTTACAAATAAACTCTATAACAATTAAGTTTTACAGCTATTTGTTAATCTGTAAATTTTGAAAGGAAGTCTTGGTATATTTTACATTTTATCTATATTATCAAACATGAATGACGGTATATAAAAAAGAATTAATTTATATTGACATATATTATAGAAAGATTTATACGACTTCTCACCTTTCAAATCAATATGATTGCGGTGAGGAATCAGAGGAGTCTTAAACTATGTGGAGAATATAATCAAACTTTTACAAAGCTTGTAAAAGATGATTACATTATATAACGTTATATGTTAAAGATAACAGGAAATACATTTAAATAAAAAAATAATAGTCGATGAAAAACTCTAGTTAAAAAATAAGCAAATTAATATAAAAAACTCTTAATTAATATTATTTAATATTAATGAATAATATCAATGTTTTTTGAAAAATCAATGTCATATTTGCAGAGAAACAAAGAGATATGAGGAAGTTTAATTGAGTCGGCTGCAAGTTTTTGGGTTGAAAAGACAAGAATCTCTTCAGTCAGGAAAGAGAAAAAAAAAACAGCAAAGGATAACAGAAAATTCGGCATGATCCGTGGCGGGAGTAGAGGTAATTTGGAAACATTAGATGGGGTGGTGGAGGCATGGAAGCCACAGCTGGCCGACCGTCTCTTCAGAGACTCTTCAAGGACACCTTGCCATCAGCGGCAACACCCGGATTAGATGTCATAAGAGCCTTGCATCAAGTACGATTTCTTTCGTGCACTCTTCATACGTGCATCTTTTGTATTTTTATTAAACATTCAAATTTTAACATGTGCAAAACTAATGTATCGTTTCATGGCAACTCATAAGAATTCGAGTTTCATTTTCAATATAATTCTATAGTTCTTATTTAAGCAAGAATTTTATAGTTGAAGTAAATAATTATTTATTTATATATCTATTATTTTTCATATGATTTTAAGAAATTTATAATTTTACAAATTGAGAGCTCTCTAAAGAAAGTTCTCATTCATTGTTTCTTATTTCTTATTCATCTAATTTGCTATAAAAAATATACCGAAATATAATATGTGAAACATTTTATTTTGCTACATACCTCGACAAGATGAAAGACTTGTTCTGATGACGAATTATCCTGGTAACAATACAGACGATCGTGTCGTTGCGTACGGCTTTGGACTCGTCGCGCGAAGAACTTCGCCGATTGCAGGAGACTGTCGGGGATTTCTCCAGCGAGAGTTACATCGACGCAGTAGGCCGTCTGGCTCTCGAGAATCACGTCCTCAGACGAAGAATCTTGAGCAGAAGCTGCGAATTCTCGTACAATGCGACGACTAGTTCGCCGCTTCAGTCGAAACGCGTCCGACTGGTAGAGGAGACCTTTCGTATGGAGTAAGTACAAGTTTAATTTAATTTAACTGCCAGCACAGGAAGTAACTAAGTTGAGTTTTTTTCTGTGTACCAGCCGACCAACAGATTCTGCGAAAACTACCATGGACGTATCTAAAGAGAAGGTCGATGCTGATGCTCGGAATACATTCAATCAACCTGTCTCTGGATACAGCACCAGCAGTAGCAGCAGCGGCAACGATAGTCCAGATCTGTCTTCTCGTGCTAGCCGATTTCAAGGTTTATCGAAATCCTCGAAAACCGCAGTTACCAAAGGCATCACCAGCTTGACAGTTACCGAGGCGGGATCTACGATGCTGAACGTTGCTCAAAGTGAGAATGATAAACCCTCGATTTTGACAACTCATGCAATTAGCAACGAGGAAGAGGCTCAAGAAATTTCAGGTAGAGTTAGCCGATTTCTTAATGAATTGATATAATAAAATTGATTAAAAATTCTGTAAAAACAATCACATATAATATAAAAGTCAAAAAATATGACGTGTTTGACGATTTAAAAAAAAAAGAAGAAAAAACGATATGATTGTTCTCGTTGACTAATCGTATTATTTCGTTGAAATACTGTCAAACGCGTCTTTTTAAGAGGAATTAATTGTTTTAGGCGATGCGGTCAATATGGACCACTTAGATGTTCCTGAAAAAGATACCGGCGAGGACTTGAGTTTGAGATCCACATCCGACGGTGACAATTCCATGTTCAGCGATCACGTGGATCAACCACAGGCACCACGCAATCAGAGTCAAGCGGGTGATTCGTCGAGGCCGAACGAACATTCGGAGAACGAATCGGAGGAACTGGACGACATCGAACTGATATTTACGACAGACGAAACCTGTCGCGATCTCGGCCTGCAAGAGGATCTGGTATCTATCACGGAAACCGAGTCCTGGCAGCATGGTAGCGGCCAACCTGTTCTACTGAAGTATACAAAGTCGACGGAGAATGAGTCGTTGGTCTGCAATGGCGACAAAACCAGTTCTGTCGAGGAGGCTGTCTCCTCGCAGAGTTCCAGCATCGATCGCGAGGAGAGCGTCGACAGGTTCGACGAGAGTTCCAGCACCAGGCTCAACAAGATGTGGTCGCAGTGTTCCGTCCTGGTCGAGACGGATATCAGCAAGTGCGGCATAGTGGAGGATGCTGAGAGCTCAACGGGATCGTCCTTGCGACCTATCGCGAGAAGAAACACTCTGGCCGCGCCGCCGACAACTTACAGGTTTACTTGATACTAAAACACAACACATTTGCTTTGAAAGATTGATTTTGCGAAACAATTTTTTTTCTTACAAATGACTTTGTGTCTAAGAAATTCATAAATCGCGTTTGCGATATAATTTACGTTGTTCACTTTCTAGTTTAAAAATGAATGACTATCATCAATTGGTTAATTGATCGAAATTGTTGTTTTGATTTATAGTTTTAAAGTTTCATATGTTTCTTATTATTATATTAGGGTAGACTTGATAGATGTATTATTATCATATTACCGTTCTTTTAGACCCATTATTCACCGGGAAGCTCTGGCTAGCAGTCGTAGAAAGAGCTCCGCTCCGTTGCGACCCGTGATGGACCGTAGCAGTGGTGCCCGAAGAGAATCCGGCGCCCAGACGGACATTTCCGCGCTTCCGGCACAATGGCGATCCGAAAGCTATCTGGCCCACAAGGTCGCACATACCTTCACGACGTTGCCGAGCAAATTCGCACTTCCAACAGGCGTACCCGGTCGATTGAGGCTGTCGGACAAAACTCGAGAAGCTAGAAGAGTGATGTTATCAGACATCAGTTTCACTAGCATGGTACCAGAGTTATCAAGGAGCGCGGATCATTTGTGCCATGATCCACACACGCAGGTAAAGTTTTAACGTGTAAGAATTAATCGTAAGTGAACAATAGAGAAACGAATTGTTATAACATCGCAGGGATATTTTTCTCTAACCTTTGCATAGAAAAATACGATCGTGTTTCTTCTTTAGGCGTGTTTCAACTCGCGCGGCTACGGTCTTCGTACACCAGAAATCCATAGACGCGAGTCCCTGGGCTCTCCCGCAGGATATTGGCCGCGTTGCAATCCCGCAACAGGTCTGCCAAGTCCCTGCGACTGTCGACTCTCGACCGACCTATATCCTTCGCGATATCGCGGTTCTCTGACGTCGATACCGTCGCCCAATCTCGAAGTCGTCGGTGGTCCTCCGCGGAGACACTCTTGGAGAGCGACGGCGGCGTCCTTTGACTCATGGAGGGTTCCGGTCGCGACTTCCACACCACGTCCGACCTGGTCTTCGATGCCGTCCTCTCCGACACATGTGCATCCTCCGTCGACCTCCTCCAGAACTTCGAAAACTGCACCAAAGAGAACGCGATCAAAGGTGACCTTCCAAGGTATGTATATATATTTATATTCTGTTTTTCTCTTTACGATACAACTGTTCTGAAAAAAAAAGAAGAATATATGTGTGTAGAAATATATGAAGGAAGAGTTCATGTTCATCTATTCGCAAAGTAAGTTCAAAGTGAAGAGGATTGTCGCAATTTTCAGAGTGTCCAATGACGCGCGGTAGTTTGCCGAATTTGCGTTCAGACTTGGTCGGCGGTGAAAATAGCGGGGATTCCACCGAATCGTTGATCGATGAAGCCGAGGATTATTTGCGGCGAAGTATCGATTCTATGCTGACGATATCGAGCATCAATACGGATTATTGGAGCAAGCAAACAGCGAGGCGAAGAAGGGCGCGAAGACATTCGGAGCCCGACTTAGTTCGCGATTGGCATCCCCCTCAAGATGCCAGGCCATATTTGCCAAAGGTAACGTCGTGTTGATAACTTTATATTCACAAACGAAGAAATTCTTGCGCTTAGGTCATTTTCCACAAGATAGATTTTTTTCAGATTATTAATTGTAAATATTTTTACGTAAAATCTTTCAGATACCAAGAGACCTCAAATTAGATCATCTTGTGAAGGTCATATCGCCGGAGGGCAGGGTTCTTCAGGGTCGTGTGAGATACGTAGGTCCAGTTCCAGGCCGAGAAGACGCTCACGTAGGCGTGGAGCTGCCATATGTTAACGGTTCGTCCGATGGTACTTTTCACGGCAGGAGATTCTTCGATTGGTAAGCTTGCGAGAACTTATTTCTAAAAATAGTACATATTACAGAATAGTTCGCAAACGAGTAATATTTATAAAAATTAAGTATATCTATTTTGCTCTCTTTTATTTTGAAATTTACGTTAGTGCACGAAGAAATAATAAAATAGGATATTCTTTTTTCCTTTCCTCTCTCCGCTTTTTCTTTCTTTCTCACTCTCTTTCTCCCTTTTCACCCCTCTTCAAAATTTGATAGCTCCAATCGTCTCAGCTTTAATCAAGAATAAGTCTGTCATTAACAGCGAGCCGGATCGTGCGATCTTCGTCCCGTTCAAGAAGGTGGTGCTTGCCTGGTGCACCACTTGACCCGAAGCACCGACCCCCATGGTCACGCCTCGTATTCTACTCTCCCAGTACACCATGTAAGAAGAAAGTGATGAAGAGTGAGAGAGAGAAAAAATTCGGCGACACGTAAGTCGTATTTACAAATTATATTTGCGCTAGCCAGTTCTCTGGTTAGATTCAGATCAGAGATAATGCGACTATTCATAATCTTTGTCGATTAATTCTCTCATCCCCATACGGAATTGTATAGCTGTTTAACTACGTGTATATTAAAATTATCTAAATTTAAAAAAACATAATTTTGGACGCCAATATAATAATGAATGCTGTATCATATATCGATATATAATATTATAAAACATGTATGTATGTAACATACACAATACACACACGCACTATATGTATATACGTACATACATACACTCATCCAATGATATACTATAGCATATTCTGTTTGAGGATACGTTTAATGGATGGATCATCGCTACTAGTGAAGAATTCCACCATATGTCTTATTGTGTACCTAATTTTTAATAAAATATTTTTCTTATAGATAGGAAGCGAAATTAACGAAATCTCATGGTGTGCCTTTCTAATAATGCAATCGGAGGAGTAAATCGAAACTAAAAAAAAACGCCAAAATGAAGTTGTTTTATCTTTGTATATTAATGCGTTTAACTGGCAAAAAAATATACCGAACTTATCCGAATCTGAGAACAGAAATTTGTTGCATGGTCGTAACGTTGAAGACAAACTATGAAATTTCGCAAACTTTTGTCGTCCTACTCACATTAACGTGGTTACATGTACAAGATGTATGTACAAATCGCAAAAATGATTTTCACAATGTTCACCGTGTGATATCATATACCAAAAAAAAAAATAAAACAAACATAAAGATCTATAAATCTATATGATAACTTAACTGTAGTATTGTGTTACGCTCTAAAGAAAGGAACAAATATATTTTATTGAACAGTGAATTTGGGAATGAGGGAATTAAATTACATTTTCACATATAACTGGAAGATAAAAGCAGCATCAGCCGCTAATTAATTTTCGGCAAGAATAATCAAAATTACCTATTAATTATTAATTAATAGTTTCTATGAATGATAATTCGAGAGGCTATATGCAGCGAACGCTGATCTTTCATTTCGATTGCGATTGTACTTGAATCTCAATAATGACTCGATGATGCTTACGCTGTGACATTATAACATTAAGCTGTTAAGGGAAAGATTGTGTTCCTCGTTCAAAGGAAAACGACAGATTTGTTATATTTTGGCTACGATCAATTACTTATTATTATTAATACACATATCGAGAAAACTTTCACATTATCCCGAGCACACTATTATATGAAAAAATCAATATAAAAAAAAAAAAAAATTTCTTGTTGAAGAACTGTATTCAATAGATCATTTCCTCTGTTGTATAATATCGCCGACATTCTATTCCTCTTATCGTTATTGCATGTCGATTCAAATTCTTTTCTTTTCTTAAGAGAAGTTTGCATGTTCCTTCAGGATGCCCCAATCTAATTAGATTATTTGACACAAAAATGTGGCACAAAATCTCTTCATAAGTTTTCATAGTCATAAGTAAAAAGTGTTGGATAAAGTTGTAAAGTATTTATCTAGTGATTGGTAGCTTCGAGCAATCTCGAGTTCAAGTTTGCCCCAAATATTTCATATATCTCTGATTTCGCAGATTGGCGGGATCTTCTGAAGATTTAATCTCGCTGTTATGAGTTAAAAATTTATCTGACGCCGTATTATATTAAGAAAAGTTAATTGAATAAACGAATTAAAAATTCTATTATATTGAAAAATCAATTGGAAAAAATCAATTATATAGATTATAGAAATTATAGAGATATACAGGATAATTTGATCGAAGCTCCAATCGAATTACCAGGCAGCTACTCTAACATCGATCTATCCATCACTGTGCAATTTAATCAATATAAAATAAGATTACAATATAAAACTGTTTTTCGATGTGCGTATTTTTGACTGGAACTGAAGAAAATAGAGATAAAAGTGGATCCGTAAAAAGAGACGTGCAATAGAAATAAATACTATTAAATTTGTTATCAACCTAATATCTTCGCGCGTTGCTTACGAGCTTTCAATGAGCAAATGCTTTAGTGTATGCCGGACATCGAGAATGTTTTTTCACGTGAAATTAGACCCAATTTTGAAGGCATACGCCGCATCGTGTCTCGATATTCATGATTCAGAATTTTATCCGACAATTTGACGGTCTCTAAAAAATGTTTGATATGTCTAATTTGATGTGGCAAAGCATCTCTGATGTCTCGAGTACTGATGTACGCGTATGTATATGTATTTTACGTATATATACATCAATTTCTGTACATTTTAAAGGAACACGCGTATGTAAAGTGTGGGCACTACACTTGGCTGTACAAAGATACAAATAATCATATCCTGAGGCTGTACCTATCGTCTTAATCAATGGATCTGATTTATTCGAATCGCAAGCGAGAATCGATCGATGCGTTTCCCTGAATTTTTAGATCCATGGATATCTAGCTGAATATAATATTAACGTAAAAACGACGAGATGTCAAACCCTCTCACTATTTATTGTATCGTAACAAATACGAAAAAAATAAAGAAAACTGGCTTACAATGTAAGATACATTATCTTTCTTGAATATAATTTGACTCTCATGCATCGATGTTACTTTTCGGTTTTAGAAAAATTTGTTTTATTCATATCATAATTCTCAGATTGTAAAGTTCTTGAATCTTTAAATATTCCAATTGATTTCGATTAAAATTCGAAGAGAATTTTGTCTTTTTCGTCACCATAAATCTTTCAACGTTTCACACTTTCAATTACATTTCATTCGTGCAATCTTTGTACAATTATACATTGCTCTTAGTTATTATATATTAGTGACGAATATCCCGCGACGTTTTGCATTCTCTCTTTCGTTTCGCCTCGATAAAGCGAAGAAATTATAAATGATGAGCCGGGTAGTCGGCGTACCAGCTGAAGGCTCCGTCGGAGCCAGTTTGTCCCCCGAAGTCGACGTAGTCCAGGACACGCGTGGCCGCTCGCTCGGAACGTTGTTCTCTCGACTCGTCCTGATGAACGACGCTGGGTACGGCAACCGGTACATATGCTTCTGTTTGTCGAGACACCCTCGAGGACGTGATTGGGCTCACCTCGATGACGTCGATATCTTCGATACCGTCGACGGGAATTGCGATGTAGCGTCGACCTCCTAGTGCGCCGCAAACGGCACACAGCAACGTCAACGTGATACCCTATAATACCAAAACATCCGATTGTATTTAGAATCCTTCACTGACTGTAATATTGATTTATTTCCTGTCAGAAGTGATAAATTGTGTAATTTTTTTTTTTTACAATTTAATTCCTTTGTATTATTTCTTTTTGTCATCATCTCATGTTTGTGATAATGTAAATTGATAAATTATATTGAAGAATCTATCAAAGTTAAATACCGTATATATAGAACAAAAAATAATTCTTATTTCAATGCTTATTATGAAGTTATATTTTTTTAATTGTTGGATATTTTAATGTGTTATAAAAAAACAATTAAGCCTACATTTTAATTGTAAAGATTAGAAATATAATTTTGCTATATTATAGTTTATATATTTTAGTTCACTTTTTTCTATCAACTTCACGTTCAAACTGCTTTGTTTCCACAAAAGATTTTCATCGCTTTTATCACAAACACAAAATATTTTTTTAACGTTTATAATATTTTTCCTCTTATCAAGAAAATGTTGTGTCACATGTTCAAAATTGATTTGATATAAAAAAAATTAAGTGATTAAATTAAACTATAAATGTGTATTATTTACCAAATTATTCATCGTCCTCTCGTGATGAACTGAAAGTAAGTTTAGCAGTTCGGTTCGTCGAACTAAAGTGAGGGGCCTCGTTGTTGCCGTTTTATACGTTTCGCTTGGCCACAGCTTTCTAGTCTCTCTCTGGAGAGGAACCGACAATTACTTCTGGCTACTTCTTGCACCATGCTTATCACGTCGCGAGTCAATTGTCGCGAAGCTGGCCGTCGACCGCGAGCCGCTGAAATGTGCCTTGCTGAAAAGTCCCTCTCGGAGAAAAAGAATCATTATGTCCTTCCTCGATTCACGTTT
Organism: Prenolepis imparis; assembly: GCF_030444845.1. NCBI lineage: Eukaryota > Metazoa > Arthropoda > Insecta > Hymenoptera > Formicidae > Prenolepis > Prenolepis imparis. Next base: position 36,632 of record NW_028141175.1, read on the forward strand.
CGATACTTTCAATCTTCAATCAAACTTTCGATCATTCTTTCTTTTCGCTCGCTTGTTTTTCTTCCTGGATTCAATTCGACTTGCTTGCCGATTCAGCGGTTTATCAATAGTTTAAGCAATAAATTTTTCAAAAAAACTTTATTTTCTCGCTCACTATTGACAAAAATGTATCTCTTTCATTGTTACACGCTTATAACTATTTAGTCGCTTGTTTGAGAAATTTAATTACAGTATAAAAATATATATAGGATACATTCTTTTCTTTTACACTTTTTTGCAATATTGTCAATGATTAAAGACGTATAACAAAGAGAATATAATATTATTAAGATATATAATTAAATTTTTATATTATAGAAAGGCACTGATTGTATTTATTAAGAAGAAGCGTATTTTATAATAAAAAGCAATATCTTAAAAATTATTAAAAAATTATTGTGTTGCAATTTAATTACTAAAGCATTTCGCATTTGTTTATATTTTATATAATATTAATAATAATAATATATATAATATTAATATCTATGCACAATGTTAATATTAATAAAATATATATATCTTAATATATATTTTATTATAATATATTAACATTTGGAAAAAATTAAGTACAAAACAAAAAAGATATAGAAATCATATTTTAATTTTAAAATAATTTTTAATATAAATGTTGTTTCATGGCACAAGTGAGTTGTGTAATTCCAACACGAATGGATTAAAAGGAGTTTTATCTTACATAAAGATCATAATAATATGAAAAGTACGTATATCTAAAGAACCCTTTTCTTGCGACAGTTTAAGAAACCCACCACAAAAACGACAAGATAGAAAGCAACTTAAGGAAAAAATTTTGATTATAGAAAACTAATAAAAACTACAATCTCAAAGAAAAAAAATTGATATCTTCATCAATTAATTGACAATTTGTGAACCATAATCCTTATTCACGAATGAACATTACTATATTACTAAATCTAGGTGAATATGTAATTCTATAATAAATTTGTGTAACCATATTATAACGAATTCTTTCAAAGATACGGAAGATACGTTTGTTTAGTCCTTTGTCGGCATTGCTATGCCTATTTCTTCAATTAGTTTCTGAGATTCCCAAAAAATTATTAAATAAAAGAAAAATTTTGGACATTGTTTATATTTATATTTATGTAAGAGAATCAATATCAAATATAAAACACATAAATAAATTAAGTTATTTTGAAAGAAGTTAGACAACGTTTTCTCATAGATACATCACGCACTCAACGCTAAATATCTCGTTCTGAAATGCATGTGTCAAACACAGATTAGATATAAAAAAAATTTAAGCATTAGGCATAAAAAAATTTAACGTAAAAAAATTATACGAAAGAAGAATCCCTAATAAAAATCTGTATAGTTAATGCCGTAAAATTAATTAATCGTAAGTTAATCGTTTTTACAGGTAAACAGTGCAATCAGCTTCACCGCGATGTTCAACCGACGATGAAGAAGTGGAAGACATTCGAAGATCGGACTTATCTTGTAATAACGTGGAATTGGTCAAACAGATCTCTTTCTCGAATTGGGCCAATTCCAAATTTATCAGAGTTTCCCTAATATTAATGATCTGCGAAGGAAACAATAAAAAAACATTTATAAAGCAGAACTTTTAAAAGAACACACATAATTATGATACGATTTTCTTTCTTGATCAATTGCACATTACTTAAAAACAATTTTTGAACCAGATATTATCAAGAAATTTCACAATCTCGTAAATCTAAGATAGAGTTATACGCGCGCGCGAAATATTGTTTCAAAATTAATTTTATCTACGCTTTTAATTCTTTCTGATGAATGCGTAATATGTATAAAATTACACAAATTATATATTTATTATATATCTATATAATTATTTTTAATTTGACGAAAACATAGTGAGTAATGAGAACAGCGTAATGATACAATTGTTTTTTTTTCTCTCTTTTTTTTGCCTGTATTTATCTACGCCTTGCATTTACAAGCAGTTTGCGTCTTTTATGCGCGGTAGAATTTGGCAAGTCTTTAACATTTGCGACATAGCACAATTATCTGCGTGAAATGTAAACTCAGATATTAAACACGTTAACAAGTTATTACAAAATCTTTTACAAAAAATATATTTTAAAGAAAATAGAAAAAGGAGACCTCAAAACAGATTGAAACGTATGTTCATTATAAAAGCATCTGTGATGTGATATTTTGTAGAAATATAAATAGACTTACAGAAGTTATAGAAAGCATTTAAAAGAGCGAAACATTATTGGCTTGAAAAGAATTTACCAGATTTAGAATTTTGGAAAAAATTCATTTATTTCTTTCGTCTCTCACCTTATCGCCATCCTTGTCGTAAAGCTCGATGCAAGGAATCGATGAATTTTCTCGGCGAGATTTCCCATAAGCAGTCGGACGTTCTTTATAGCCTTTAATTTTAGCGATGAGGGTTTTCCACTGCGCTACGTGAACGAGTTCGGCGAACTTGTCGCAAGCTTCGGAGCTCCACTCGCTTTCCCTAGGAATAATAGCCAGTTATCATCATTAAAGTCGATCGATAACCGCGCGAATCATTAATCGATCGGCTTACCGTGGCTTCGTATTTGCCAGTGAACACTCCACGGCCTGTAATCGTAAACTCAACATATCCGTACGCAGCTCCAAAACCTTGTCTACGGGCAGGACTTCCAAATCTCCATAATCCACAAAATAAACCTCACATTGAGTGTCTTTTATGTCTACCACTTCCGCGCGATACCACTTGTTGTCATAACTGAATTTGGCTGCTACTATTTGACCTGATGTTACCTAAAATTAGCAAACGTTTAATTAATATTAATTGTATTAATATGATAATGTATGTAATTATCCTTTATGTTATCATTTTGAACATCTTACTACTTAGCACAGTGAAAAAACTATAATTCGAAATAATTTCATATTAGATTTCACAATATCTGCAGCATTTACAAGATGTATTAAGAAAAAAATATTTAAAAAAATTATGGTATAACATTCTAAATTTTTTATTTCTTTATGTTTTTACCTTTTTCAAAACATGAAGTTCGCGATTTTCCTTTTTATTATAATATTCTGTCATTTCGGACACTAAGTTATCTAAAGCGCTATTCCCAGATGAAACCACATGAATCCAGAATACATTCGGTGTTTCCACCGCAGATACATACACTTCCAGTGTGATTATATCGTCTATTAAAGACAAAAGTTAGTTCCAGCATGTGAAAATCAAATTAATGAAACTTTAACAAAACGATATAATTCCAGTTTATTTTCTATTTGAGTAACAACTAATATTATTTGTTCGATTTGAAATTGAAAAATCGATTAACATTTTACGAAGATAAAGTTGTTTTGCTTTACCTTCTGATAAAGACGAAACATCTGAAAGATTTTCATATACGTTAACATCATTGTTTGATTCAAATACTGGCGTTTTTTTTGTAATGGTTGCGAGCTCATCAGTCAAGTCAATTCGAGTTCCGTTTTCCTCTCGAACTTCATTTTTCATCTGAATTTCCTTTTCCTCTTGAACTTTATCTTTTATCTGAGCAACGGCTAGTTCTATTTGCTTAGCAGTTCCTCTTATCAATACCTTTCTTTCATCGTCTATAAAAATTAATTAATTAATTAATTAATACATAGTTACAACAATTTTATTACAAACTCTCGCGAATGTTCTTGATATGAAAATAATAATAATTATAAGTGAATTTTTATTAAAGAATTTAAAATTTATAATAAAGTTTTAACAGAAAAGATAATTCTAATAAAATTTAGTGCCAAAATATAACTAACAATGAAATGAAAATAAATCAATGAGATAAAAAGAATAGAAAATGAAACGTTAAAATAATACAATACTTTGAGATTTATCTTCCAACAGATCTTTCTCAAGTACAATTTGTGCACCAGTGACTTTTTGTATCTGCTGTATAGTATTTCCATTTCTTCCTATGATTCTTCCGCAAGCTTTGTGCGGTACGGACAATTCATAGGTCTCAATAGTAAGCTGATCATCCATTGTGTCTTTAACAGTGTTTCTACTGGGAGATAGTCTAGGCGTTCTTGCAGTTGCCGCTTGTTCATATTTCATCTGAGCTTGCGCTTCATTTTCCTCTCGAATTTTATCTTCTATTTGAGTAACAGCTAATGCTATTTGCTCGGCAGTTCCTTTTATTATTATTCTCCTTTTCCATCCAGCTATAAAGAAGAATATGGTTATTAATATGTTATTACAATAATTATTATTAATAGATATTATTATTATTATTAACAGATATTTGATATAATCATCATCATCATTATATATACATATATATATATGATGCAATATTAATAATTATATATATGCATTTAAAAAATTAATTTTAATAGATTTTATAGAAAAACAAACTTGTATATAAAAATAAAATATTGCAGATTTGATTTTTTAACTTTCTAGGACATTACAAATCTAGAAATTATAACAAAATTGTGAGGGTATACAATTGAAAAATTATTATATGAATAAATACAAAAAATTTCCTGAGAACTCTCAATATGCTAAAGAGAATTTAAGTACATAATCCAAATAAACTAATTGTAGAGTGTAATTAATAAAAAAGCAAACATATTAGAATGGATACAAGTTATAAAAGAAAATATTAAAGTAGAATACCTTCAGATTTATGAGCACCATTCTCCAGTATAAGTTTTGCACCGGAAGATATTTGTATTTGCTGCACAGTATTTGCACTTTTTCTTAGCATTGTTCCACAAGCTTCGAATGACACAAACAATTCATAGGTTTCAATGACAGGCTGATTGTCTATTATGTTTTTGATTAATGACTCTGCTAAACGAATGTCTTCTACATCATTCCCTCGTATGATACAGAGACGATACGGAGACTCTATATCGTCGTTTCTCATACTAATATATGTGCCAGTTCTATCTTGTATACTTTTGATCACTGAACCACCTCTACCAATTACAGCAGATGCATATTGCTTAGGCACTTTGTATTGTACTGTAGTGGATCTGGATGTTATTATCCGATCATCATTATCATTTCTTGTCTCATCATCCTGTAATATTAATGGATAAGTTTATATTTCAAGAAAAGAGATAAATTTTATTAAACCTCACATATACAGATTTGTAATTAGAAAATAATATGAAAAAATTATATGTCAAAGATACAAATTTTACCTTTCCAAATACAGAATATACGATTGCCAGAGATACACAACCAAGAGTTGTCAAAGATACGCCAAGTAAAATGGGTACTACAAACTTTCTATCCAAATTTAATATCCACTTCATTTTGCAAAGATTATACAATCAAAACAGAGTATGAAAAATTCTGTCCTATGATCTGTAACATTAAGAACATGTATTTAAAGAAATATATATAATAAAATTTAAGAAATATAAATTTTGATATTTGTAATTATTCACACATATGCATTTATTTATTCAATCAGTATAAGAATTTCCAATTTCGAAAAAACAAAATTTTTTGTTCCTGATTTTAATACTTTTATAGATAATTTTTTTTTTTTCACACGCATCCGATTTTAATAATTATTATTCTCGTCAATTATTATTTCTACTCAAAATGTCCGCAATATAACAGGTTTCTAAATTTTTATTTAAGGAAAAAAGTCTACAACTGCATATTTACCGTAATTATAGTGCTTTATAAAAGTACAACGCAAAAAAAAAAAAAAAAAAAACAAGTTTTATACGTTTTGCAGCAATAATAATAATTGGTTTCTATTTTCGACGTGAATCTCAATGTCTAAAAATAATGTTTTACGTAAATCTAAAGTGTGTGTGTTTATATTTTGTCCATCATATTCCACGTTTTTTTCATTCGGTATGAAAAGAAAAGTAAACACGTGAATTGCGTGAACCTTCAACTATTTAATACATAGATATGGATGCTATTAGATTTATACGAAAACAGTTATCAAACGCACCGATTGGCTATTGAATAGAGAATTTCTCTAGTTCTATCAAGAATTCTAAAAATTCCCTATTCAATGACCAATCGATGTTTGACAAACTTATCGACATATAAATACACAATCGATACATAAATAAATTGTATCTCGCGCGATGTTTAATATTGCAGTAAACGTACAAAATACTTTTCTCAAATTCAATTTGCGTTTGACATCGACAAAATTTTTACACACAGGTAGGCTTTCACTCGCTATTTTACGATTAATTCAAATGCGAATTCCTTCGTGTAAGTAAATAATAAAAATATTATCAATGAGTATATGTAACAATTAAAAGATATGTATAATCTTATCATCGTATTATCTATTCAACAAACCGGTTTATGCTGATTATTTTTTTTGTATTGCACAAGATAGCAAGAGCTCGACAAAATTATCAGAAAGCAGTAGTAATACATTGATGCTGAAAGCGTATGTACACGTATACTAAATATAGCTGTTCGCTAAATTTAATACGGCTATTGAGGTCGGTGCAACATTGGTAAGCTCAAGTTTTCAATATTAAAAATATTTTTAAAAAAAACTCAATCATCGCGCCACTTCATTGTCGAGAAAAACATATAGAATTATTTTCGTGATTCTCGAAATATCTCATATACACATATATATATGATTTTGATGAATTATTTATATCGTTTTTGTTATCTATAAACAGCGGGATGAATTTATCCAGTCTACCACGTGTTTTGATTACTACCAACGAAGCGCCGACAATTGGTATCGATTTGCTTCGAACAAAGTAAGTTTTAATAAATTTATAGAATGTTTAAAAAATATATATATGTATGCCCGACATATATCATCACTTATCGTTATCTTCACTGATATAGATGCGACCTTACAATTATACCAGCTACCGTAAGCACTCGAGAACAAGTGCTACAGGCTCTACCTGGACACGATGCCGTCTTCCTCGTCAGTCATCATGAAGTCAACAGCGAGTTCCTGGATATCGCCGGTAATTGCTATTTTCTTGTCTCACCTGTTCGATTTTATCGAGCTAGAAATGAAGATTTAATTTTTCAGGTCCAAATTTAAAAGTTGTATCGACAATGTCGGCTGGTTACGATCACTTGGACGTCCCGGAAATTAAAAGGAGAGGAATCAAGGTCGGGCACACGCCGATGGTGCTGTCGGCTGCGGTTGCGGAGATGGCGGTGCTTTTAATGTTAGCTGCAGCGAGACGCACCCATGAAGGTCGCACGATACTGGAACAGTAATTGATATTTTCTCACTTTATATTATAATTTATAATTGACATCGACATATCTCTCTACGTGAAAAATTCGATAAAAAGAGATTGATTCATTGTTCAATTTAAATTAATTTAATTAATTAATTAAGATTGTATTTTCAAACATTTTATATAGAATTATAAAAATATAAGTATATAGCGTACTAATTAGATGTGCATGATAATTTAAAGGGGTTCAACTGAAAAGGGAGCACAGTGGTTACTGGGACAGGATTTACGAGGCTCGACAGTCGGCATCTTTGGTTTGGGAAATATTGGTCAAGCGATCGTTAAACGATTAATGGGATTCGAAGTGGGACGCTTTATCTATACCGGACATTCGCGTAAGAAAGCAGGTGCGCTCGTATACATATGCATACATATACACATATATTAGAAAGGAATTACATTTTCTTTCAATGTAAATGTCCCACATATCTATATTTTTATCCGATATCTACAAAGACTTTAATTATGACATTTTTTATGATCCTTATCAATTCTATCATACATTTTATCTTAAAAGATTTATATATAAATAATATACACTCAAGAGAATTTATCCATCCATCGTATAAAACTATAACTAGATTTTCAATAATACAAATCGTCGAATAATTGTATAAACCTTCAATATTTAACGAAGATCTTTTCGCCGTTTATTCGAGAATATAAATTTATAAGAATGTTATGTAGAGAAAACTTTTCTAAGACATCTTATGTATAAAAATGAATAATATGATTCACAGGCGATGAACTTGGGGCAACGTTTGTATCTTTCGACGATCTTTTGAAGCAGAGCGACTTCATCGTGGTCGCGGCTCCCCTGAACAATGAAACCAGAGGACTTTTCAACGACAGTGTTTTCGATAAAATGAAAAAAACATCCATCTTCGTGAACATAGCTCGCGGCCAAATTGTCAATACCGATTCGCTTGTAAGAGCTCTTCGTAACAAGAAAATATTCGCTGCTGGATTAGATGTTACTGATCCGGAACCGCTTCCACCGGATCATGAACTTTTAAAGCTACCCAATGCCGGTAATTATTTTATTCTCTTTCGCTCGTTTTCTTTGTTTTTTTTTAATCGATTGATTACTATGAAATTGTTAAAATATAAAGGATTAAACTATTAAAGAGGATTAAAATTCTAAGATATCACACATTTTTAAAAATTCAGGAAACTAAGTTTCTAAGGATTCTAATTTCGTAATCGACAGTATATTTGTAATATATGATATAAAATTATATAACTTGTGTACTGTCTATTATATATAATTTATACACATATATAGTAGCAATTTTTGTCATCTATTATCAATTTTTATCTAATTGCAGAAATTATACCACATTTGGGCAGCGCAACAATCAAGACCCGCAACGATATGTCAACAATTGCAGCACAGAACATTCTCAATGGTCTTGAGGGCAAACCCTTAGTTTATCCTTTATAATAAATCATTTTTCTTGTATAATTTTGCCTATATATGCTTTTTTTCTAACAATATTTTTGAAAAAAAAATATATATACATTGTATATTCAATTAGAAAAAAACCAACTCTCTGCTCATCGATATATAATTTAACTCTTGTTTGGCAGATACCGGGTCGGATTTTTTTCCTAACAATAATAAATACAGACAAAGCTGCAATATCTAAAACACATTTCTAATGCTCATGTAACGAACAAAAGAAATATTTTGTGTTATATAAAACAAATATTATTTATTTATACTTTGCTTGTACTTTATCTTTAATCAAAAATATAACATGTGCATCTTTATTCAATAACAAGTAAAATAGAGATACTATGGATTCAAATGGATCCGGTATCCACCATGATGGCTAATTAATCCATCTAACAATAAGGATTAAATAATAATCTCCATGATTCTTATGTTTAGATTACATAAATATGACAAATCTTATATATATATAATTTCTATTTGATTATTTATAATCATTAACTACACTACTTAGGCAGTTAAATAAATATATAACTTTTATTGATATAAAATGAATTATCCAAATACTCTTAGATATCTTTTGCTTAACAAATTCAATTATTTAGTTTATCATTATATTGAAATAATTCTATTAAAAATGCTGTATAGAATAAAAAATTATATAGCATTACTGTTATTTAAATGTTTTTTGAAATTTTACACAAAGATTTTCTCAAACTTATTATTTTCTTCAAATCTATCTCAAACTTAATAAAACTTATTAATTTTCAGCAAATTCTAACAATATTTCATTTGATTGTTTCTTGTTAAGCTATTTAATCTATAAATTAACAAGTTATGGTAACATAATTAAAAAAAAAAAGCGTGTTATTTTCTTTGAATAAATAAATTTTAATTTCAAAAGTATCCTAAAATCCTCAAAAAGAACTTTTCTATAGTGTAGTTTGTTTTTTAATTTTAAAATATTACATATATACAATAACTTCTCTTATTTCTTTCTCTCTCACATAAAATAATGCTTTTCAACATTATGAAAAAGCACAAGAAGGAAGCAGATAAAAATGTGAAAACAGACCTGATATCCTTGAAAAAACTGCTTAATGTAGAATCAACACTGTTTATGTAATATTTACAGCAATCCACAAATTTGAGGTCCACGTTCAACATTTATCACCCATAATGGACAACAGGTAACCATCAGGCTTCCACTACAGCATTTTTTAAACTACATAAGATAGGATCAATCTTATTTTCCAACGATAATATATGGCCAGTGTTGCAATTGTGACTAGCAATAAAACTAACAACCAGTGGTAACTTGTTCATCTGGATTACCTGAAAATTAGTTCAAAGGAATTCTTAAATTTTTCAAATTCCATTAAAAAACCATATAAAATAAAATTACATTTGTAAATAAAAATAATCCGAGTAATTTACATAATTTATCTACAAATATCTCTATACATCTATTTTCAATTATTAATTATATTAAATAAGAATTAAATATTGTATGCATTATATTTTATCTTATAATATAAATTATTTCTGCTAATGTATCGAATAATTATTGTTTTCATATTTACCTGGTAATTACTATACATGCATATAATAGTTTTATTTTTTCCAAGACCCAATTTACTTCCTTGATCTGTAGCCATCCCAAAAGTAGATAAGAAACTAGCTCTTGTAGCTAATTCTGGCGCCTTTTCATCGGATACAGATATGACAGGTACGCCATCTCTGTCTGTAATTAATATGCTATGTAGGCCTTCCACATTGCTTAATAACTCATAGAGAAACTTTTTCAATTCCTAAAAACAAAAAAGCATCGAAATAATTTGAGGAATCTGATAATTAATTGTTATATATAACTTGTTTCAATCGTCACATCAATAGGGTAATGTCAAGTAAAGGAAATCGAGTTAACGAAGAGATATTTCATATATTATATATAAAATATGAGAAACAAGAAATATTTAATATTTAATACTTTTGTACAACAAAAAAGAAAGAATAGTTTGCTTTATATTTATTACAAAACTTTTCGATAAAGAGAATTATTGATATTTATTAATTTATCCCACATGTATAATCTCGGTTGAAACTTTTATTTTTTATCGCATTATTCAAATGTAATACGAAACTTCGTATTATTTGTGAATAATGCAATAAAAAAAAGGATTTGTATAAAGATTTGTATGTTATTTTATTTACGCGATTTGGAACAAAACACACATAACCTCAAACGCAAAAGATAACACTTTCCTCCGCAAATGTTTAATTACTTACAACCGTCATTTTTTTCCACGAAACAAGATCGAATTAAACGGTGATTGATCGAGAGATTTATTTCTTCAAAGGCGTATGTCAAGATTTGTCACTCGTTGATTGATAGCTGTATCGCGATAACCTAAAATTCACGTCTGCGTAATATGTCTGCGCAATGACGTTTTCGCAGCTGTTCGTGTCACGTGACACGTGACTCACTTCGCATCGGACGCTCCCCCCACTCCCCACCCCCTCCATCGGCAACCCCCCTCCTACCTGCGCGTCGCACCGCGCACCGGCGCGGCGCTCCTCCTCTCCAATCCGCGGCTGCGCGGGCGTCTCTCCGGCGCGGCGCTGTACTGCAATCACCTTGTGACGTCATGACTCGTGACCTTTCAGTGTTCTCTCTCTCTCTCTCTTCACTAGACGTTCCATTCCACGTTCCACTCTTCTCTCTCTCTCTCTCTCTCTCTCTCTCTCTCTCTCTCGTCCGAATATAACCTATAGATTTATTCGTGCTAAAACGAGACAAATATATAATTCGAGCGTTGAAGAAAAAGAGAGAGAGCGAAGGATCCGAGTGTAGAAAGTGCAATTGTGTGTTCGCGGAGATGGCATGTTTCAAAATGGCGTAATAAAGTAAACATTAGATATAGACGTTGCTTCTGAAACAAGGATTATCCGAAATAAAAAACTCGAATGTGCAACGATGATAATCCGAAAAAAGATAAGGCCACGTACCTTGGGCGATCTGCTGTCGATGATCTTCCTGTTGATCATAGTGCCTCTGATGTACTGGTTCGGATTGTGGATAGTTCTACCGGCGTTGTACAAAAACGATATTTTACCGTACTCCCTCCACTTCGTCTTTGGTAATTTCATCATGTTGAACATCGTAGGTAACTTCACGTACACGGTGCTATGCGACACCAGCACCAAGAGGTGCATCGTGCCCGTGAGCACGGCGAGAGCCGCCGATGGATGGAGGCTGTGCGTCAGCTGCGAGTGCCTGTCACCGCCGCGATCCTGGCACTGCAACACCTGCGACGTCTGCATCCTCAAGCGGGACCACCACTGCGTGTTCACCGGATGTTGCGTGGGCCACCACAATCACAGATACTTCGTCATGTTCCTGTGGTATTTGTTCCTCGGCGCGACATACGCCTTTTTCTACGGCAGCTTCTTCATCTGGACTAGAACGTCCTTCGAGTTCCCGATGTCCATCGTCAAGATGGTCTTCCCCGTCGCGATCTTCTTCTTCGGCTTTGACAGCTCTATCGATCAGTTCTACCTGTTGCTGTACGTCGTGTCCGCAGTGGGTACTTTGTACACCGGAGTGCTGTGCGTTTATCACTTTAATTTAATTCTTAGAGGCATCGTGGGTAATGAGAGTAATAAGAAGGATTTTACGTACGATGTGGGTTGGAAGGATAATGTTAGGGAGGTGTTTGGTGAACGGTGGTATCTGGCGTGGCTGCTTCCTTATATTAAATCGCAGTTACCTCACGACGGAGTCTCGTGGCATGACTTGTGTTCAAAGAAAGATTGAATTGCTTTACTATCGAGTTGTTATAAGATTCTTGTAAAATTGTGTTTGAAAAGAATGTGTCAACGTATGAGCATTTATTAAAAGTATCAAAGATACTTTAACGAGATTAAGATGGCGAAAATTAATTCAACGATTGAACAAATCACTTTTTTAACCAAAAATTAAGGTTACCAATTATCTTGCTATATTTCAAACTGTATATATTATACATATTGAAGTGTTCTTCATAATTGTAAATAAGATTTATATATCTGTAATTAACGGACAGTATTATATTATTTTATTAAATTCCACATACAGATCATTACATAATTCTTTCACACTACATCTAAAGCGCTATATACATATTGATTATCTGTAATTATATATAAATATTGTATCTCTCTTTCTTGTATGTTTTAAAATTAGATGAATATAAAAAATTTTTTAAGTTTTTTCTAGTTCCCTTAATTGTCATCAAATTTATTTGATGAGAAAAGTCTAACATTTATAAAGATTTTATTAAATACATTGATTATTACTGTGTTTAAATACAGCAATAATATATATTTGATTGTACATTATATTTTATTAAAAATCTGTATAAGAAAGATGATAGCTTAATATAAATATACATGATCAGTAAAGAAGTAATTTCTTCTTGACAGTCTATATATATATATTTACAAAACAAAATATTATCCACACACAAGATCAAACTTTCATCCAGATATTGAAATCACAACCACATCTTTTTTACACAATCTCTCTGATTATTCAAACGCAATTACAGTAAACTAGCCCTATAATCTTTATATAATTCATAATTTTGCTTATTTAGTATTTAATCATACACCAACATATCGATTCTCTTCTTTGTCTGAACATCAAACGATTTACCCTAAACGATATCAAACTTTTCATGTAAAAGTATAAAAGTAATTAAAAAATATAAAAGGAAGAAACAAACAAACGTTTTTGGAAGCTACAAGTTAAAATAGGAAAATAACAGTCTTGTTATATTTGTCTTTCTTTTTTTTATAACTCAGTAATGAATTAGTTGTATTATTTTTATACTGTTTAAGATTTAATATAGTATATATATATATAATGATACAATTTTGATAGAGAATTATTTCAGCTGCAACGCACATTGTGTGTCAAGTAAAAAGAACTGCTCACATCTTATATGTTGTATAATCTCCGATAATATAGGACTTTTTTATGACAATTATAAATACACTATATAAATGCATGCCAAATAACCTGGCAGGAGTATTTTTCTGTGTATAGATCTCATTTCATCAAAGGCTTTATTTTATGATACAGTGATTCATTCGCATGATTATCTGGCAGCGCTTTAACTTTGACACCAATAAATATTTTATTTTCTCATACATACTCTTATTTTTATCTCACTTTCATCTTCAAAAAGCCATCGGATAGACTTATGGAAGTTTTTGAAAGAAAAACAAGTCTATTTGATGGCAACTAATCTGCTCATGTATTATGAAACAATGTAATATTATATAGTAATATTAAATAATCGTGTTTTTTTAATAGAGAGAATGTATATATATTTAACTTATTCTTATTTCGTTGGTTATATTAGGCGGATTTTTATATTCTTACATCTTTCACAAGAACTTCAACAATTATAGAAATCAACAATAGATAGAAGTATTCTTTGGAAGAATCTTTAAGACGAGAGATAATAAAGTTCTTAAATTCAGAACGATTAAGGGGATCGATTTTGCAATTACATATTTGACAATTTAATTTTATCTAAAATTCGCGGAGAAGAATACATTGCTAATATGAGAGTTATTATTTTGATTTTTGTTTAAGAATTTATATTGTTTCGTTACTATTTTCAACTACAGTATAACTTCTCAATCTAATACTCCTTTGAGAAATTATCATTTTAATTGAAGGGTGTTACAACTTGAGAATTGGTGACTTACCGATTTGTTTTTAAATTATAACTGAGATGATCTAAATAACACTTACTGGTCCAGGAATATTGCACAACGACGGTTGCGCGTAGCACAAAGTATACAAGGAAGACAAGATCACACTTTGAATAACAGACTGATGTGGCTCTTCTTCTTAGTCCTCTTAACAGCAAACTTAATGCATACGAGCACGAGTATCGCGGCTGATGTAACGTACAGCACTACACAGATACTGATGTCGAATACATTCAAGTCCCAGCCGAAAGCGGTGGTGCGTTTCTCCTTGGCGAGTCTTCCCAATCTGACCCTCGAACCGTTGCCTACGTTGATCGAGCCGACATCGCTATCATAGCCGCTAATTCCGTCATGTTTGATGCTGCTATATCTATACTTGGTTCTCAGATATTGTAGAACTTCCTCCTCGTTCCAACTGCCGTTAACGTATCTGCACGCCGGGCAATGCTCGGCCGTGGGATACTGTATCTTTTTGTGCTCCGGATCCTCCGTAGCGTCGCCCGACAATCGAGCGTTCACCTCGTTGTGCGCTCGCCACAGCCAGAGCACGGCCTCGTCTCTGCTGCGGGTGTAGAATATCCTATTCTTGCCGGCCATCTCCACGAAATGCGCGGCGCAGTCGGCGCATCCGAAGAACATCCCGATGTAGCCGTGCATCGCTCGCAGCATCGCTGCGGGATCATCTTGCGAGACATCCGGCTGAGGAACTCGGCCGCTCGGTTCCGAAGCGAAGTTCACGGTGAACATGTGAAACATGGTCCACAGTCCGCAGGGATATCCCCGGTACGAACTCGCGCTACCCTTGCATCCCATCCACTGATGAGGCAGTCCCGAATACACCGGCGACATCTCTTCCTCCGTCGTCTTCACCAGCTGGCTGAATTCTTCGCCGGTCATGGTGGTTCTGCTCCTGACGACGTCGCGTATCACCTCTAGATATTTGTTGCTACGTCGTAGAGGAAAATATGACGCCAGCACCGCGAGATATTTTCGCAAAGCCTCCATTTTCTCGCCGTCTATCGACTTAATTAGGGATATCTCATTGTTCATCGAATAACGCAACGCGTTCTCCAGATCAAGTTGATATAAATAATCGTCGGTCTTCTTAAACGAACGTTGTTTCTCCTCCTGCTGCTCGCGAGACCGCACGATCGCACCAACTGTTGTTTGACGCGCGTTCTCGGCATTTTGAGCCGTATCGTGGGACACCGTCGTACCCATCGTCTCGTCGATGTTAACTCCTCTGGCGATTACGTAATCCTTAATAGCCCGTCGCACTCCCTGTCTCGACGATACTCTCACATTAACGACCCTCTGCGACTCATTGCGCCCGAAGGCTATCAAAGTCGGAAATTTTGTAACCTTGTTCATCACGCATAACAGTTCATTATCGGAGGTCACCCTGCGTATCTGCAAGCTGCTAATTCTGTGCAGATCGAGAATGACCTCCGTGCCTAAAGGGGAACCCGTATTCTCGAAAATAAAAAAGAAATACTTTACATTACTGGATGTTGTCCTCCATATGTCTGTTATTTCGACGTTCCTGTAATAAACAGAATTTTTTTTGCAATGCAGTTGCCACAAGAAGAAGTCTAGGAAATGAATATGGAGAAGGTTTATGATGTACCTGTATGGTGTGATGTTAGGCCATGTAGATCCTCGTCCTTCCTGTTGTTCCGTCTCGAGTCTACTAATCAAGTTATGCCTCACCGAATCGATATTGTCCCCCTTTTCTATTACTGAACCTAAAGACGGTGGATGCGCATTCACAGAGAAATACTTCAACATTGGATAATGCATGACCTCGTATTCGCGACAGATTGGATTATTGTCATCGTCGGCGCAATCTATCGCCGCAACTACGACGATATCGTTCCAAGCTGAAATATTTGCCATTTTTTAAAATCATATTTTATTAAACATCTTCAAATCTTAAATCTCTCTTTTAATTATTATTCATGTATTTTATAAGAACTCTATTCTAATCAAATTCGAAACCGCTATTATTTTATTAAATTGTTAAGTCTTTTCCTTGACTGTTTACTTAACGCGCAATAGAAAACTTACAAAGAATGTCACTCGCCAGAGCTTTCCAAGTCGGTGCAAATCTATAACAAAAGCCACACCAGCTGTTGTAAAACTCGACTAGCCAACTCCTGGTGCTGCCGTAAACGCTCGTTCTGAAGTTTGTGGCATTGAGAATCACTACATCATCGCTGGCATTATACAAGCCTTGACCTTGACCACCTATCAGACTTTGAAAATGATCCTTCAAAGGTACCGCTGCGTTGCAGCAGTTCATCATCAGAGCATTCAGTAGCCATAATTTCAATACAATCCCTATTATGTCTAGCTCCATCTTTGCTTTGTATCTTTGATAATTGACATTAGAATCTGATCACCCTCCTTTTCCTGTAATTAATTCTCTAAATTAAATATCAATCTTAAACTGTAAAGACATCAAAATGTCTTAACATAACTTGACATAAATATGTTAAATCAATTTTTGAGTAATTAACGACTATGAAAAATGGAATCATATTTTTCAATTTATTTTATGTAATAACGAAATTTTGATAAAGCATATCAAGTTTAAATATAACAATATAAATTGTAAAAGTGCACGAAAATAATATTGCTATTTTTACTAAAGAAAAATCTCGAAATTAATCAAAATAATTATGATTGAGATACAATATGTCAATAGCTTTAAAATATCATATAATTTTATTTTTTTGGTAATTATTCAGTTTAGCGGCCCCACCTCAGATATCAATAAATTTGCACTCATTCGACACGTTTTTGCTTAAAATGAAAGAATCTGGCAGAAAAAAGCGTCGCTCTGCCCCGCAAAGCGAAATATTAACAGTTAAAGTTGACTACTTTTGGGTTAGGAAATCTGTCATATCGACATGATAAGCACTCTCTAATCAAATTTTACTTTATAATATGCGGCACACAACATTTTCACGGACCATACGATTTGATTATTATCAAAAAATACAACACAATACAGACGCACAAAAATACCTGCGTATGATCCAGACGTTATTTTGTATCTATCGACGTACACGTTTCTAATCGGTCGACAGGTCGAACGACAAGTGGAACCTCGTTGCTTCCACCCTTCTACACATTAGAGAAGTGTAATTTACTAATTTACATTGATGTACGCATATACAGGATACCGATCTTTCTCACAACATGATTAAACCTAACCTGACATTCAATGACATTCGACGGACATTCAATGACATATTCGACGTATAGATAGTAAGGGGTTAGACCAATGAATTCTTTATATACATACCGGAAAAAGGCTCTAGTAATGAAAACATACGAGATCATAGATCATAGATATATAAAATACATATAGACTAGGCCTATTTTGAGAAGAGGGGGAGGAGGTACCAATAACTTCGGTATTCGTCGGCCACGTTCGGCGCTGCTTGGAAACAATCCACCAATCGCGAGTAGCCGTAACCGAGCGAACCTGCCGAGCGAAAGGAACCGAAGAAGATTGCATTCCGATGCATCCAGCGCTACGTATAATCTCTAAATTCCCCTCTCCTTTTGCCGATACGAGCAGATATCTCTATTTATTTTATATATTTATAATTGAGGAAAAGATAATTTTCTCGGCGATTATATTTGAAGAGAAGTTTCTTTTCCAATAAAGAGCGAAATATTTATTCGTATTTTTAACTTATAATATAGATTTGTTTTTCAGATTTTTTATTAATTTTTCTAGAAAATTTAAGTGAGACAAATATCATTTAATCTTTTCGTTATTGAATATGTATAGGAGAGATCTGACTATACTTATGTTTATTAATTTACGCGATTACTTATCACAGATTTACCTGATTATTTCAAAGTATTTGAATATATGCAAATTTAACATTATGTAAAATCATGTTTTTTTTCTAAGATGAATATCATTTATGAGAAACAAAAAAATACAAGAAAATAATACACTTAAAAATCTACTGATTAAATGGAATGACATTAACATTATTCAATACAATGTCATCAGAATAATTTGCATATTATACAAATGAATTTTGAGAAGTGAGTTTTATTTCATTTTGTGCATAAAAACAGCATATACATTACGACTTTTATGTACATATATCTCTTTACATAAAAATTAGTATTATATATTTTATGTTCTATAAAAAATATTTTCTGTTTATAATTTTATACAATATTTTATAATGTTATAATTTATCAAACATTTTAGGAATGTATAATATTTAAATATATTTTAACATATAACAAACATAATTTCATTGTCAAATGCTAACATATATTACTTCTAAACAACCCTGCAATCAAAATGTTATAAATGCATGCTTGTATATTAATCAATACATTTATTTATAGATATAAAAATTGATCAAAAGTTATCTCTCTACATGAAATTAGAAATAGTATAACAATGTAGACAATGCTTGATAACCCGTAATTAAAAGTCCCACAAAGAAAGTTATCGCTCTTGTAGGTTGTTGATGAAAAATAACATATGAAATGGTATGAGTTATTCGAGAAAGTACAAACGTTCGAATCAATATTTTAGCCAACCATAGCGAAGGCCCAGTACTTAACCACAGATACGTGATTATGAACCATGGCAGAACATTCTCCAGATCGTTCTGATGTGCCCTTCGTACACGCTCCACATCTGGATCATCGTACTTTACTTGTTTGTCTTTGCCACGAAGATCTTCTTTATTAGCAAATACCTGTAACAATTATTACAAATCAATTTCATTCTGTGAGAATTTAATATTTAGAAAACTTTAGAATAAAATATAAGATGTTCTTTCTTTAGAAACTAAATTAAGGAAAAACTCAAGAAAAATATATTTATACTATTTTTAGAATTAGATAAAATTTTAATTGTCTTTTAAAGAATATATATATATATATATATATAGTCTCTCTTTAGTATTAATATATCTTTATTAAATCTTCTCTAAGAAAACATATTAAATATCGCAAACATAATAAAAATTTTGTTTATTAAATAAGATATCAAAAATAATTAAAAAAAGAGATTCCAGTGTTTTACATTATATGTTTGATTTATATATATATATATATATATATATATATATATATATATTATTTGATTTATTACTTTCTTCTTAAATCGCTGTCGTGCAGTCAACGGCGCCATGGCTATCACTTTCAGAACCAATATGCTACCCCAAAAGCCAAACGCTTTAAGCGCTTCTGGACTTATTTCGACCATTTCTTTTTGCGTTTAAACACGTTTTAAAGAGAGTATCACTTGGAATGTAATATGGACTGTACGTTTCGTATACGTAGCGAAAAACGGAGTGGCACGCAATATACTTGAGAATTGAGAATACTTCTCTTTCTCTCCCTCTTCCCTCTCTATCCTTTCTATCGAAGGTCAAATGTACATGACGTCGCATATCCCCTCCATAGTTATTAGCTTATTAAAAAGATACTTTGGACTCTTTTATAAAGATAGCTTTTATATAGAAGCATGAATTAACAAAATTGAAAATAAAGATGCAAATATTTTCTTTCCTTCTATTCACGTTTTATTTATTCGCAACATTTTTATATCGAAATACGAGCAAATATATCGCAAACGAGCTTTGAGTTGTATAAAAGTTTTTTTTAATTTCATTTTGCACATAGAGAAGTAATATATATATTTAATTTGATTTTTTATGTACATATATCTTTTAAGAATAAATATAATTATATATATATATATATACAGGGTGTCCCAGAATGATGGGGACTAAATTCGTGTGCAGATTCCTGGGACCTGGGATCAGTTGAAGACGATTTTTCCTCAGCGAAAATGCACACGAATTTAGTCCCCATCATTCTGGGACACCCTGTGTATATATATATATATATATGACCTAACCTAACCTAACCTAACCTAACCAGAAAAATAAGAATCACTTGTGATCCTATGTTTACAATTATTGGTTACTCCATCATTATGTAACAATTTAAGTATTTCGAACGTATTTATGGCATCAAATTTGTTACACGCATAAATTAGAAAAATAAAAGTGATTACGTACACGTGATTAGATATTACTAGAAATGATTACAGTTGAATAAGAGAACACTGAAACATGCAGAAAACAGATTTTAAGGTTAGATTAATTTCGCTGCGTCAAAGCTAAATACAAATCGTCAAATATCACAGCAGAATCGAGTATTTTATGTACTCGACATGTGCAGGTAACGTATTTCATTTCGACGAAATTTTGTTGTGTGACAGTTTAAATTATGGAGTTAAATTCTTCTGTGGAAAACAATGCTTGTTTTCAGACGAGATGTTGATAATTTAAATTAAATTTGAAACAATTTATTATTCCACATTCAGTTGTATGTAAATAAAATTTAGGCATGCAGTTTTTCTGAAACAATTGACATTGCTATGGAAGTGTGACTCTTTGGAGAAGAGCTTGTGGCGAATGTACAGAACAGGAACAAGTCATAAAACCAAAGAATATGAAGGTCGCAAATTAGTAGGGTAATAAGAAATTAAAATTTTTAAAAAAGATCTCTTACAACATATAATATTTTATTTTTATTGTTCTACTATTTATTTTGATTGTTACTGTTTGTTTTTTTATATTATTTTTTAGAGAATAATATTAAATCATATTTCATATTTATTACAAATTATTTGATTGAGATTGTGTATTTTTACTTATTAATATCTTACTTATTATTGTAAATGGATGATTATGGATTTCTTAACGTAGAAATTGTTATTAAAAATGACATTAATACAGCACTTGTTATTTAGGTTTTCAATGGAGAAACTCTATTATGTGGTCGCTGATGTAGGAAATTACAAGAATTTCATACCCTTTTGCAAGAAATCTCAAATTACTTTAAAAACTGAAGACTTCCTGAAGGCCAATCTAGTAATAGGATTCCCACCTATAAACGAAAGTTACAGTTCAAAGGTGACTATGGTGTATCCAAGGATAGTTAAGGCAGATTGTAGAGATGGCAAATTGTTCGAACACTTGAATACGCTGTGGCTTTTTAGTCCTGGATTGAAAAACAATCCCGAAACATGCGTGATTGATTTCTCTTTGTCTTTTGAATTCAAATCTGCCATTTATTCTCATTTATCGAATCTGTTTTTCAACGAGATCGTAAGACAGATGGAGAATGCTTTTCTCGAGGAAGCTGAAAGAAGGTATGGCCAGCCATGTTTAAGAACAGTACAGTTGCA
This sequence comes from Prenolepis imparis, assembly GCF_030444845.1. Taxonomy (NCBI): domain Eukaryota; kingdom Metazoa; phylum Arthropoda; class Insecta; order Hymenoptera; family Formicidae; genus Prenolepis; species Prenolepis imparis. The sequence goes on from NW_028141175.1 coordinate 58,387, forward strand.
AAGATGACTGAAATTCACTTACTTAGATAATCAAATATAGATAAATTTAGTTAAATTTGTTTTTATGAATTAATAAATTTATTTATTGCTATCAAGCTGTCTTTAAATTTGTCAAGATTAATGATAGAAAGTTGATATGACAAAATATAACAAACTAAATGCTTTTTAATTAAAGTTTTTAATATATAAACAAAAATACTTTATACAGTATCAAACTTGTATAATGTATATGTGCAAATAATCAATTTCGCATGTAATATTTAAAAAAAGCAGTGATATGAAATTTCCATTTAGATCATCTTTAGATACGCGATTGATCGATTTCGTTGCACATATTAAATTCTATATATTTGATAATTTCTTATAACTTGAAATTCTTAATATGTAAGGATAACTTGACTTTTTAGAATTTTTTTTTAATACAAAAATTCTATAGAAAATGTAATTCTGTTTTTATATAAAGAATCGAGTGACCAAATTTGCTATTAAATTCAAAGATAAATTTATATCAGATTATGCATATTATATAATATGAATAAACGACATATATATATATATATGGAATTTTAACCAATTGGAACAAGAAGGACAAGGATTTCATCCCAATTGGACAAATTCCGATCTTTGATACGCCATTGCAATGGTAATTTGATACGAGCTTTATGGTCCGTACACATAAAGGCCTAGTTTACATCGTGCACTTGATACGCGTATCAAATAGTAAATAACTAGTACATTGGTTCAGTTATTGGCTGATCAGCTTAAATGCACTACTTGATACGCGTATCAAGTGCTCGATGTAAACTAGGCCATTGATAGAAATTATTAAAGATTGGAATCTGACCAATCGGAAGAAAAGGAACTAAAATTTCTCCGCGTCCTGATTGGTCAAATTTTTCAACGCATGATGCGATACGGGACTTAAGGCGCGATACGAGTTTCACGATAGAAGATTGTCCAATTATAATTGCAAGTCGCGGTTGTTGATGTAACACATGTCTCGAATGTTGATACATTTTCTCTCTTTCATCGCGCGTACATTATTAAAGCTACGCATCTAAAGTTACGTAATATAATACGGCGAAAGGGTTATAGATAGTGTTATTATTTCAGAGACAGAGAGAGAGACAGCTATGTGCGCGCACGACGTTGTAAATAATTCTGCGGACATCGAGGCTCCCGCTGCGCAAGGATGAAGCTGTACACGTCGATCCACTCCGAAAAGTAGACTTTCATTCGTGGCTCAAGGCCAAGCAGTCGACAACATGGCCAGGTTTGATACGTCGCAGTTGCGCGCGTCGTAGAGTACACTTGTCCTGGGAATCATCCGACCCGTCTACGCCCCGTCGTTCCTTCACGAAGAGCGGCCTAGAGAAGAGAAACGACCATGCGAGCGAGGCGACCGCACCGTCACGGAATGAATAGCAATGAACCGCGCAACGATAGGCGATAGGTGTGGCGCGTGAAAAAAGGAAAGGCGTGAGAGCGCTTGAGAAGAGAAGGAATGGCGTAGTAGGGCGCACGTGTATATGTATGTAACACGGCGCGTTCCTGGAGAACGAAGACGCTCGAGAGATTACGTGGCTCGAGCGAGCATCTCGTTCCGATTCATCG
>NW_028141175.1:62500-108814 GCF_030444845.1 Prenolepis imparis
GTGGCATCTTGGTTTGATGACATGACGGATTCCGAGTTACTGGATTTAATCCCCTTCTTCGAGAAACTCAGCAATGTGGAAAATATCTACACAGTGTTGTGCAACAGTAATCATCCTTATAATCAGATGCCCGCGCAGGCGGTGCAGAGTAATCAGAGTCCGCCGGGATTAGGCTCGCTGGCTGCTTCCTAGCCCCATCTAAATCCTGGCAACACAGCCAGTCTTGTCGCTCAATGCACCTTCCGGAGGATCCTGAGGGGACTGCTCCATGTGAGCCACTTGCTATGTGGCGAAGAACCTCGAAGTGCCCCCCCTTGTTGACCTTTGGAAGAACCGCTCCGTTAAGCGGAGCTGAATGTCCTATACTTTAAAAGCGCGTCATCCAAGTCGACACACAGTGACACATAGCTGCTGATATCCTTCTTCCTGGCGAGAAACGCAACGAAGACTGAGTCAGCTTCGAAGCGCGAGTGTTCTTCCATTTTGCATCAGGCATCAAAGACGACGAACTATATCCTCGGCCCTGTCTACATGGATAATACGCGTATGCTCGAGAAGAGGAATCTAGCGAAGGATATAGGAATCTCCGTCGAGAGCAGAAACTGCTTTGCAGTAAAGTTGCGAAAAGGAAAAAGCGACGGTTAGGATTAATAATAGTGATTGTATACTGAGAAGGGATATATGAAAATATACAAGAGAGAAGAAAGAAGAGAGCTCGCTCCGAGTTATTTGATGGGCCATACTTGTTGCCGTTTAGTTTTTCCTATTCAGATCAAGACACTACAAGCTTTCTATTCAATTAGATCCAATTATAAAGAAGACATCAATGCTTCGACTACGTTTTTGAATGCTTCTGACCCAATGCTTACAGAACGTTGAAAGAGGAGGGTAACAGTAGCAGGTAGAATTTGGAATTTATATATTTTACCAATATTTGTCAATGTAAGATGTTAATGTAAAAATTTTATTTTAATTTTAATTATTTAAAGTTTTTTTTTTTTAACTTTCAAAATATTTTGGAATTTAATGTCAAAACGTTTTGAATCTTAAAGTATAGAAATATAAAGATTAAGTGTCTTAAGAATCGTAGATACAAGCGTTTAAGAGCATCCGAGAAAAATAGAATTTTAAATATGTAATCTAGGATTTTCATATTTTAAAGATTAAAGCATTATAGAGAAATCTAGAAATCTGTTCTTAAAAAAATGAGTGTTCCAAAGCTTTCACTATTTGAGAACCTTTGAAAGCTTGAAAGCTAAATATGTAAATCAGTTTTTAAAAAATCTCATATTTTTTTGGAAGATATTTGTTATTCTCCAAAAACAATTAATAATCTAAGATTTGAAAAAGCTCAAATTTATATATACATATATAAAATAAAATGTGATTAACTAGAACTATTCGCTTCACACTGCCGAGAAATAGGAACGACGATTTTCCGCGTATTCAGTTGTGCAAACTTTTCCTTCTGATTTATAGAGAGTGCTATAAATTGCTTCAATCAGGTGACAAAAGATATTTTTAAAGTCTTCTATATATATTGCGCAGAAAACAATATTCTAGCAAGATCAATTGTAAGATCCATTAAACTTTTTAATTGCTGCTATCAAGTACACCACTAACATATATTTCTAAAGCATCTATGACCTAGTTCTGCGACATTCGAAAAAATTAAGAGTGCAAATTCAGCATTTTATTAATAATCGCATTTTGATATTGCGTTAGGTATATTTCCTGCTGCTGGTACACACCTTTTATAAGACGCTCTGTATGTAGCATTTAAAACAATAATAGTTTAAATTTTGCAGGGGTACGTATTACCATTTTTCTTATAAATTTTCTCTAATACCTATGTAAACATATACATTTTCATTTTTATTTCATTTATCAATTTTGTTATTAAATAAATATAATTGTGTTCTTTTTTTCTGCTCTTCTTTCTGAAATATTTATTTGAATAAAGTATTTTAATTAGAGACATATATACAATATATATATTTCTCTAAATATATTAATTTCAGTTTTTATCCAGCAGCAAAATTCTTTTCTGATGTTTGTCAAAAAGTTTGAGCAAATTTAAAATGATATGGGAGTTGAAGATTGTTGATTTTTGTTGAAAAATATTGACTGATTTACAGAGAAATTTTACACAGAGGTCGCATAAATGATAAATTAAATGAGTTTTATTGTTTTAACTGGAAAAGTGGAATAAATCCATCAATTAATCAAGGGTAATCATGGATCACATCATTGTTGCCAATATTGATAGACTAAACTGGGCCAATGCATATCATTCTTTCCCTCCAAGCTATGAAGTTGCGTCATATATAATTCGTTTTTGGAGCAAGAAAATGGCAATTGGTTTGATAATTTAGGATTAAATAATTAGGAATTAAAGATAATTTTTTACTAAGATCTATACATCTTTTTATTTGTTGAAATTGAAGGGTATAATTTGTCTTTTTTAACATATACATTTTTCACACACATATATGATTTGAATATTAACAATTTTTTATTTATAATTTTTTTTTTATTACGAACAAACTCCTGCTGATTGCTAATAATTGTCAGAACCTGGATACATGATTATACATGATCGCCATTGTGCATAAAATATATCAGGAAGATGAAAGAAATGGGACAGGAAAGAATGTGTGTGTATGCTGTAAAATTGAATTCTTAATCTTTGTGCGATCAAGGATTAATTTTAATATAGTCTTCTTTTTGGATTCTATATAATTTCTTTTAAATTAGTACTTATTTCTTAAAAAATGAAACGCGCGTATTATATATGCATGAAAGAAAAAATATATATTTTATGATTAGGTTTTGTGAAGATCATTAATTATTAACTATTAACATTTTCTTGCTCCATTCCGAAACAAATCGCACGATGATGTCATTAACAAATTAGAATAATTTATATGTAGCCTTTGAGAGGCGATAGATAAGCGGCGGTAATATCCCTACGTATGTGCATATATTTACTAACGCGTAATTTGTAAACGATCACAGCTGCTTGAAATTGAGCATAACAAGTGTACAAAGCATTGTACTATCGTAATCAATTCAGATTGTTATTATTCTTCTGCTTTTACCTTTGTTAATATTATTTTTATTATTATCATTATATTATTATAAATATCCGCGCTAATGTCGTTACTCTAATGTAAGAAAAAATGAAATTTTTTACTCCGCATGCCTTTTTTGCTGCTGAAAAGTCGCATTCAAGCCGACTTGAACAGGAAATATCTTTCTTGAAATTAATTTTAGATGAAAAATTGTACATTTTTTGTATTCTTGCACTGAAGTAACGACATTATTATCGATATATTCAGTGAGTTAGTATTAATTATCAATATCAGCTTTTGTGTATGTATGTGTGTGTGTATGTGTATATATGTATGTGCGTATTAAACTCGGCTGCGTCTGCTGTTTTATCTTTTCTTCCACGTCTGAATGTAGGATAGATCGAAAATCATGGTACAACTGATAAGGAGATGATTCTTTGTCGACACAAACAATTTGAATATGCAAAGGCTAAACTTTTTCATTTTTAAAATGTAAATATCTAAAAATTTTTATTTTTGACTCAGGCCTTTGTGTTACAAGAATTTATAGATTTATTAAAGAATTAACGAACTATAAAATCTGAAAATGCAAGATTCTGGATATAAACAATGTTACATATTCAGAAACGGTATTAATATAACCGATAGTAATCACGCGTAGCATCTTCAATATCTAAAAATAAGACTCAAGGATACGATATGCACTTAAAAGAAGGATTGAAAAAAGATAATTTACAGATTAAAATTAAAAAGTTGGTATAAGTTGCATATTAAAAATTGCTTTCGACAAAAAAATGCTCCTAAAAAACAAAGCTACTTGTACAGAAAAAAAATTTTGTTTTTTTCGAATTATTTTATTCGAGAATTATTTCCACATTAATTGTAGCGAGATTTTTGAATTATTCTGTGTTACTTTGTAACATTTTATCGATAATTCTTCGAGGGAAGTCTGATCGTTCGGATTATCGTTTCTACTTAAAATAGGAAGAGATTTTTGATGTGGCTTCCAATTCTTCCATCCTTCTGTACTTATTAAATGTAACGATGTTTCTTGTAAACGTTATTGTGCGCGAACGCATGTATTGTAAAATTCTCTTTGTATAATGCCCATCGAAATGACTCTGTATGTACGATTGTACAAATCTCTGCACGAATCCGAGAATCCATAGATGTAAGTATTCGAAAACGAAACGAGTTAAAAGAATTTATATAATTATATCCATGGATCTGCTCACACAGTCGAAAAAAATGCTAATGAATATTAGAGTTGCAATCGAGTATTCTAAAAATTCGAGACTAAGGATGTAACAATCAATAAATGTATACAAATGTGCAATTATTCGACACAATGTGTGATAATTAAAAAAATTTAATAGTTAGTAATCTATGATGTAGAAAAGAGTCATAGATAGAACAATTAAAGATTTTAAGAGTTTTAGTCTTTTTAGAATTTTAATGTTAAATGGAATATTCGATCAAAAGAATTAAGAGACCCTACCAAAGAATCAAGAAAAAAATTCGAAAGTTAATTGTAAGAAATCAAAAATATCCAGAGATGTGAGAATTGAATAATATAAGATTGAAAAGAGTTTAGGAACTTGAAAATTGGATAGATTAGGGTTTTAAAGAGCCAAAGATCCAAGAGCTTGAAGCTATGTATATGAAGAATGCAGATACACAGATCAAAATAACACACAAAGAAAAATCTAAGGATTCAAGGATCTAAAAATGTATTTTTTAGCTATATTATATGTATTATTATTACGTTATTGCGTATGAAAAGTCTGTTTTTATTTAGACTGACATAATCTCAAGGAATGTTTAACGGAATTAGAGATAGATTATTTTTTATAAAAAAAAATATTTTAATATAAAATTAAAGAAATATACGCATACACATACAGCTATATAAAAGATGTGTATGTAAAAAGCTTAAGCGTTTACTTTATTTATTTATTAGCAAGAAATAGAATATACACTAGAGCCTTTCCTACGTTTGTAAATTTTATGATTAACTACACTATATTAATAAACGTAATGTAATGTTTTTAATAATATTAATGAATTAAATACATGTATTGGAATTATTTTTATAATTAAATCTTAAATATTTAATACAATTCGTGCTTAAATAAATAAATAAATTGTTAATTTGCAGAACAGCTTTTTACCATGCACTTCTTGGATATTCTTTAATATAATTAATGTAAACATCAAAAGCTATTTTTTACAACAAAATACAAGAATGTTACACACAAATAAATACATATTAATTATATTAGAAGCAAGAAATTAAAAGTAAAATTTCAAGTTTTACAAACATTGGAAATTTGTGAGTTTAAATTACTCTGGGAAATTAAATTAGACTGTAATATCCCGGAATTTAAAAAATCTTACTTGTAGATTACTAAAAATTTGTTGAGTTTGAGACTAATTAAAAAAATTTGACATTTCATACGCGAACACGTAGTGTATCGGTATCTAATTATTGAAGCAAGGAGCAAACGCGAGTGAGAAAGTGTTGCTGCCGATAATGTTTTCAATCTTAAAATCATAATCGAGGCTTTTTCCGCCTTGCTGTGCGTAATGAAGCGACAAATGTGTAAAAATATATATATATATATATATATATATATATACGTTCAAAAAACGGCAGAAGCAGAGGATGCGCGTGTATGTGTACATTTGTATGTCTGTATGCGTGTGTGTATGTGTAAAAAGAAAAGAAAGAAAAAAGAATAGCGTTGGAGGCTTTCGCCGAGTGAAACGGCCGCCGATTCGACACTTTTTTATATACGCGATTCCAGAAAATTTCTTAACAAAAACAAAAGAATAAAAAAAAAACTAATGCGATAAAAGCAACTACTGTACGCGCACAGCTTTTGCGCATCGTAAAAGATTAGAAACAGTTGTATTATTATGTTACTATATTATTCCGCCAAATGTTTCTTATAAAGAGATATTTCTTTTTCACGATTTATATTTTCACCCGTTGAAGGCCCGCTTCATCGCAACAATAATAAAGTAGCATGGTCCTATTTACATCATCGACAGCGTTTAGCACGAAATAGCGACTATCCGATTATGGTTCCGGAATAGAATCTTACTATTATATATGTACAGAAGATTTTATATATATATATTTTTTTCTCCATTTTATTTCATAATTTTTAATATTTTTTTAAATATTTTTTTTCCTTTTCATGACTATGTGCTTTTATAAGAACATAGATCATCACGGGAATTTCTGTAGATTTCTCCCTTGCTTTTGACGTCATCGAATTATGTATATATATAGCCGAATCGATTATCACACCACGTTAAAGTTCAAGATCAATTATGACTACATTTAGCGCTAAACGCAGCGTTAACCTTAGAATACTAATCATACTTTTAAGACATTTAACATTAATCATACGTTAAATTTACGTATGTTGAGATTTTTCCCGAAGAAAAAAATGTCAAGAGAGAGAGATGAGAAAAATAAACTTTTATTAAAAATAAATCATGATATTTTAATGGGGGAAGAAGGGGGGCAAGAGAAAGAAGAAAAAAAGCAATGCTAAACTTAAATACTATTTTTTTATTACGTATCATTAGTATTCTAGGATTAAATGGAAGTGTGTATATGCTAAGTATTTCAGGATTCTTCTTCGGTAGTTAGCCATCGTGAAATTAATTACAAAAAAGGTATACATCTGACAAAGAGGCAATTAAAGATAAATTGATGAGAAAAAAAGATCATATTCTTGCGGAGAGTAATATTTTTTCAGGTGTTTCATGATTTTGAACTGGTTTAAGATCCTAAGACTAATGATAATAGAAAAGAACAAGGAGTATGTGTGAACATAAAGTTAAGTTTGATGGTAATGCCTTGATTTGTAAATAAAATTTCATTACTTCCATTAATTGTTTTTTTTTTATTGTACATTCTTTTCTGTCTCGTTGATAAAATATAAGTGTATAATTCTGTTATCATGTATATAAAACTATATTACTTTTTTTTTTAAGATCTCAAGACTTGTACGAACATTTAGTGTTAAATACAACAATAATCCAGATAAGTTTAAAAATATCTAAATAGAGTAAGCTATACATACAGTACATATTATACAATTAATCAAAAATATCTGTTACTTGTCGTACATTTCAAATATAAGTTTATATTAGCATTGTGCCTTGTCTACACAAGATGTTTCAAAATTATTGCACGCTTTTTTTTACACAAATACCAAACTAAGAATATTTCGAATATTAATAGTTTCTCAATTGTAAGTTGTATTAAAAATAGTTGCAGCAATACTATACCAAAATACAATTGCAATTGTAGAATGGTGGAGTAGCTTTGGTACATTCCATATATATAGCTTAGAATGCAAATAAAAGATTAAATATATTTTCTCTATGTTAACATGTTAGGCAGATAAGGCACTGTAAACGTAGAATATTTGATCGATCCTCGTAAATTTCACGCAGAAAAGTCGAATCTGCGTTTACACTGATGGAATTCTTTTAGGATTCAGATCATACATACGTCGCATCCGCTTCTTCAACTCTTGCGGAAATTTGTCATAGCACTTCTTGCACGCGGGCTTCAAATCGAACTCGAAGAACTTTGTCTTCTGATTCATCTTCTGGTCACAGAATGCACATGCAAAGTGATGGACGCACCATGCCTTATTCAATGCTGTAAAAACTATCGAAAAAAATGTTAGATTAGAGAAATATTAATGCTCATAAAAAATAACGTAAAAGGAAAACTTGCATAATTTTGACATCACTCAGTTTAATATAGCTTCATTGAAGAAACTTTAAGAATTGTAGAATTTCAAAGTATATTAATGGAAGAGAAATATATATTACGATATAAAATGTTTAAAAAATCTAAAGAGAATGAAAAAAAGTAAAAATCCAAAAAGGTGAGACAGCTTGCATTTATATTATAAAATTGATTTTTCTCAATGAAATGTTATTCCTCTATTGTATTTGGATTATTTAATCTTTAATATATCTTAATTATCACTAGTATACACATACCATCTCCAGAAATAACTTGATTGCAGACAAAGCAAAGATTCCCAAATAACTGATGATAATGAGTTTCGCAGTACGCGAGACCCTTCTTCTCGTAATGACGATGGCCTAGGAAGGGTTTCTCGCACTTTGCACATACGAAATGTTCTACGTGCCAATGTTTACCAAGCGCAGTTACTACGCGCTCTTCAATCGGACGCCGACAGGCACCGCAAATCGGAATTCCCATTTTATCATGACACCGCAAGCAATACAACTCGTTCTACAAAGTATTTTTTCTTTATATATAAAAATTTAAATAATCTCTCCCCCTTTATGTATTTTTTATGTACTTAAATGATTAGGATATCTGATATATATCATTAATATAATCTTACCATTTCATTGGCAGCATATCCAGGTCGAGAACGAACTTCTCTGGCTGCAGAATTGAGTTCCACACCACAAGTTGTACAATTAAAATGATATGGATGATAAAGCTCGCCACGGAACCGTAAAGGCTTGTCATCAATTACTCCACTGGAAATCGCGACAATTAATGCTGATTAAAATAATTTCTTTTTTTTAACTATATAAATTTTTGAAAATTTTTCAGGTGTTTCTCTTTATCAAATAAACTTTTACGTAAAAGTAAACAATAGAACATACTGGCATTGATGGCATATATGTTTTCCAAGCACACCAGCTTTTACTCTGGCATTGCATGTGTGACATAATGCTCTGCCTTGACACTTGATAAAGCCTGCGTCTGCCAATTCACCATTACATTCCTCACAACGGAAGCATTGTGGATGCCAGTTTGAATTCATCGCCTTAATCACACGCCCAATAACAAATTCACCTATAACAAAACCGATGGTTTGTAATTATATATTTAAGTACAATATCTATAAAACTATCTTGGCCTATGTTGGAATGAATGAGTGCAGATTCTTAACTTACCACACTTGCCACAGCATGGGGCAAACAGAACATGAAAGTCATGTTCGCAATATTTGTATCCTTCAAATTCGTAAAAGATTCCATCCGGAAATGGCCGAAAGCATTGCGCGCATCTGTCAAAAATAATAATAATAATAATAATGACCCGTGAACAAGATTCAATCCAGAAAATGAACGATATAATCTTTATTTCTGTGTATTGGGGAAAATAGCAAAGAAACTGATGATTTATAAGATACTTGAGAAATAGAAAAATAAAATTTTATAAACAGAAAAACTTCTCCAAATGCATACTATAATATTTGCAAAAACTAAAAAAAATAAAAATAAAAAATATATATATGTATATATACTTACACAAAACATTGTTGGTGCCATAATTCACCATTAGAGTTAACAATCTTTTCGTGTGCAACAAAACCTTCTCTGCAGCGAGAGCAAAACATATGATCCAATGACATTTCTGTAACCCTGCATAAATAGTACGTCATATAAATTTCAAAAATGCCTATTAACTATATTAAATAAATGAAAGTAAACTGAATATATCATAATATTAATTAGAGTTGAACAATTGTTTAGTTCCTATTTCTTGAAAAGATGCTACTTACCCTGGCATATTTTAACAGAAGAGGACGATTACACGTTTGAACATTAAAAAATATTCCACCTCTCTTTTTGTTTATTCACTTGCACTTATAAGCCCTGCTTCACAAAAATTTATATCATTGTAATATAATTAAGGAACCGTTAAAGATGCATTAAAACTAATAATAAAAATTCAATTAACGATAATTAATACATTATTGTATTAATATTAAATTTTTTCATTATAACATCATACTAATTATATATTAATCTATAATTATTTCTATTTATATAATCTACTTGCTTGTATATATATACATATATCTCTCTACTAATTTTTAATACATATTCAGTTTACTATCTATTTTAATTAACACAGATAAATGTAACTTTATTGAAAATATATAATTGAAATTACACTTTCTCGATATTTTAAATCTATAATTAACGTAGAGTGTGTATCTAAATAGAAATCAAATATTTAATGGAATAAAAATATTTACTTACTATTAACTAATTTATTAAAAACTGATAATAACGAGGGACTATATGCATGTGATTGTCACACAATTGCTACATCCATATTCCTGTCAGATTTTAAATCAAGACAGCCAATCCGATCTCGGTGAACGTAACATGGCCTTTTATGAAAATGAACGTGGAACTCTATGGATGTGTTACAGATTTTGCAATTTGCCCTACGCCACACCCTTACGGGAGTAATGATGACGCGATGATGTCAAAGCGCAAATTTGGAATCATCAAGGCAGTTTTTCAGCGAAACATTCGAGATGTATGTACATACATAAAAGTTTTGTCACACTCGCTTCTCGATTTAAAGTCGAGTCCATATAGGTAAACATGGTGTACAGAAATCGGCCAATCACGTGTCAAAGCATGCACTTGTGTTTCGTTTGATTCCGATGATCAATCGAAATAGATTTTTGGTTTCTTTTTTATTTTTTGTATTTTAGATATAGAAATAATTATGAAGTATATATTCTTTGATGAACATAAATGATATAAACATTTTTTAAACAACAAAAACGATTATTCTCTAATTAATTTTTAATACTATATAATTATTTTATTAAAAGGAAATAACATATCTATGCAGTTTGTAAATCAAAATATAAAAATATGTCAGGTTTTTAACATATCTTTTCGAGCTGAATTTTTGAAACAAAGATTTTAATTAGCGTTAATTAACTTTTTTAAATAACAATTATTTTTGTCACACAATAAACATATTTAGATCAAAAGATTGCATTACTGAATTTCTTAAAAAGAATAAAATATATAAGTAAAAAAAATTCAAGAGTTATAGACAAAAAGTAAAATGCGACGATATATTAAAGGAGCATATAGTTATTCCTATCTTAATTTCTAATTTTATTAAAGTTTTCACAAAAAAATGCTGAGAAATTTTTGAGAGATCTAGAACGAAAGAGATTTAATGTCCAAATATAGAAACTAAAAAAAGAAATTTCTTTAGCTTAACTCATTTTTATAGTCAACAAACTTCTACTTTATCAAGAAAAAGAAATACAAAAGGCTATCAACTTATACATTCATACATGTGTATATATACACACACACACACCACATGCATCCACACATATACCTATATATATATATAGTTAGGTCAAAATATAAATTTATATGACAGAGAATCATAAAATGTTTATCTACAGCATAAAGTAATAAATTGTTAATTATATATATCCATGTCAAATATAATTTAATATTTAATCAACGAAAGATGCGCCTAATTTATTAACTAAATACAATCTGATATCCTGGAATGAGAAACTTTCTATACGGCATCAGGTTTAATTTAATAAACTTTAGAATGACTTTCAAATCCTTCCCCGATAAGATTACTCTTATTATGCGCGAGTAGTCAATATAAATTATTAGAATTATGTAATCATTGTGTTTCTCACAACTATATAAACGTTGTTTATTATAATACATAATCTAATTCGTATCTTATGTATTGGTTCTTTGGATCATTCAAGATACGAGGATAACCAGCTACGAGAGCATCCTGTCCACCAATGTAAAGAGAATTGTAGATTTTCCAGTAGACGTCGCGAACTTTGCGGGCTGGATGGAATAAACCCTGTAACAAAAAGCAATATAACACTTATAAATATTGTATATATATATATATATATATATTTGCCAAAATAGAAAAATCACTGATATATAAAAACGCGATCTTACGCAATTATAAAGATTACGTACTTGTAATGTATATTGCAAAATTTTGATCGGTCCAAGCGCAACACGCAATCCATCCACAGCATCCATAAACGCTTGGACCAAATGTGGTGAAGTTTCGAAAACGTTGGGCCACACGTGATTCAATAAATGAATCAATGCATCTTCGCATCCAAATCCGTAAACGCCTAATGCCATATGCTTAATGGCGGCACAGGCTGTCTGCCTGTGTACCAAGTCTCTGAAAATCATAAGAAAGAGAGTGGATGATCAGAAATAATATCTATCAAGAAATAATTTACAAAATGAAATACAGATCTAAGCAGATATATATAAAAAAGTCGGCAAAAGATTAAGTATTATGATCAATAAAATTAATGATAATTTAAATTTCTTACCTGTCCATAAGCGCATCTTCTAGCAATGGACTGACAGCGTAAATGTAATCTTTACCCATCTCGCCGATATATTCGAATAAGAACGACAAAGATTTCAACACTCCGTTCTGAACGTTTAACTCGGGTACTCTGTACTCGTTCATTAATGCTGGTAACACTGTGAAGGGACTGCAAGTTTCAGCAACTATAGCAATAGCGACCGTAGTACAAACACGGTTTTGACGTTCCTGTACTTTCAAATTATTCAAAAGTGTCGCTAAGACATCGTGCGGCCTGTTTGAGAAAAAAGAAAATGTTATAAATTATGTAAATATATGTATATGTATATATACATAAATAGCATTGAATTAATTTTAATTTACCCAATAGCTTTCGCGATATATCCAAAAGTGTTCACCGTCGCTCTTCTAATAGCTTTTTTATGTGCTTTCAGTAATTCCAGCAATTCAAAGCATATTCTCATCCATTCTCGAGCAGAAACATATTCGGGACCACGATCTGCGATTCTACCCACAAGATCAATACAATTTTCTTGCACCTACGACAAAATAGTATATTAAACTCAGCAAAGATTACTAAAGTATATCATATATAATGCAACATATGGATTTTTAATATATAACATATGGATATTTATGATACGATCAATTTTTATAACATTTGAAGCGATTTATTTCATTCAAAAATGTTTTATATCAAATTGTAGTAAATAGTCCAAGATATACATGAGTTTTACCTTTTCGTGTCTGTTTTTCAAGATGGGTGTAAGTCTTGGTAATAAATCCTTGATAGGTGGTGTCATCTTTGTCATTCCTATGACATTAACAATAGCTTTCAATGCTCCTAAAATGCTACCTAAAACTTCTGGATATTCCTCGCCTAAATACTCATACAGAACGACTCCCAGATGTCCCATAAGTTTTTCCTAGAAATATATATTATGTAATATATTAATATATATTATGTAATATTATTACAATATATTACATATTTATTCTAAATTTATAGATGACAAAATTAAAAAATATTGTCCGCTATGCATTTCTTACCTCCTGACAGGTCTTCATAACCACTGCGATGCGTGAAATAAGATCCGCAGCTTGTTGTCTGACTTTTGCAGATTTGTTATTCAATCTCCACAAGATCGTACCGCATATTTGAGGAAGATATGCCTTCACTCTTTTACCCAATGTATTCACAATTGTACCGAAACCGTTCAGCATGACAACGTCCTATAAATAAAACTTGTTAAATTATTTGTTCTTTCTTTTTAGATTAGAGATATCGAATTTACAACAAACCTCGGTTGTCTGCTCCTGAAAGGCGTATAAAATTCCATCAATGAGCTGTTCCTCTAGACGAGAATCGACATCCGCTGCTCCCAAGTTACCCATTATCTTCTCGATAGTCTCCATCACCATCTTCCTGTATTGTTCATTCTCGTCCTTCAAATCGTCCACTACCCTGTTAATAATTTCTGACGCGCCCACTTTGTTGGCTATTTCAACTGTTGTGTCCACAAGCTGCAATTTCATTTATTTTTTGTTAATAAAAATTCATTAATTTCTCTCTAAAATTACAAAGGGAAATTTTTCAATGATCTGTCCAATTTACCTGTCTGTAATTTCTACGATCCAGTGCCATGCGATGGTTCCAAAAGTGTTTAAAGAAGTGAGGCAGAATTTCATCCTTTATATATTGAGCTTCCACACCATCGGTTGCACAGCATTGTTTGACTACCTATTTTTTTAAACATACATAAAAATACAATCTATATAAAAAAACTGATATAATGTAAATAATTCATGAAACAAATATATATAAACTCTTTGATTATTTACGTGATAAATAAAATAGTTCTCTTACCTTTAATACAATTTTCTTCATTTCCTCATCAGGAGATTGAAATTCACGTATAAGAATTAACATTACTTCCCTAGTATAATAATTCGCATATTCCGCGTCCATAAGAGGGATGAGATAACCGATAGCTTTTAGAAACGCTGCTAAACCTTTTCCTCTATGTGTACGAATGCCCTTCCAAAGCGGTTTTAGCACCGAGTCGAAACTTTCGATACCGTACGGTGTTGCTGCTTCAGCTAGCGCGGCGATGGCCAGCGCAGTAATTGTTCGTACTTTTTGCTGTTCGTCCACTAAACCTGTAATATTTCGTGTCGTGATTATTTTTTCAAAAGATTATATATAATTATATTATATTAAATTAAATATATATAAATATATATATAATTAATTAAAAGAAAGAAAAAAATATTAAGATTACTATTAAAAAGTTTAGCGATGAAACACACTATATAACTGTTAATTTATTTATATACCATGCTCTATAATTTCCACCAAGCTCTTCAAGTGCGGCAAAATGGCGCAGCCCATCAAAATAGCTATTTGTTGCACGATCTTGATACCAGTGTGTCGCGCTTGCCAGGACTTCTTGCTGCGACAAACAGCTTTTAAGAACGGAAGAAGCGAAGGGATTCCAAGAGCGGATGCGACAACAGCAAAAGCTCTTGCTGTCGTATTACGAACATATTCGTCGATGTTATCGATATCCGGTCTCATTGTGGAGATCATTGTGGCCAATCCTGCGGCCTTCGCCAAATTAGAAATTATTTCTCTGCCTTCGACGCGAGCATAGTAGTCTTCATCGATCAATAGAGGCTCGATGACGACCAGAATCTAAACAAGGATAAAGCAAGTGAATTAAAAAACGAGATGAAACAAATAAACAATTGATTCGTGAAGCAACAACAAAAATAATTACCTTGTGCACGTACGGTCGCACTAAATCATCGAGTTTATACAAAATGCGGTCGATTACTTTAACCAAGAGATGACGTTCCTGATCTTCGAGAGTTGGTGACATAAGAAGAGGAAGAATCTGATTAAAGAGTGGTCCGGCACCGAATTCCCTCGCCTTGTCAGTAATTTGTCTCAATGCGGCTTTGCGCATCGGTGGAGTTCCGTTTTTAATTTTTAAAAGCAATTTCATAATTTTTCTTTCCTTCTGTTCTTCGGGACTCAGCGTTTCTTCGTCCACATCAACTAGCAGCTTATCGAAGTACTGTGCATCCTCCGGTTTCATAAATGGTAGATTGCCCTTTGGTTGATTATCTACGTATTTGGCGCTTTTGTCTTCCGTTTGAATGAAGAAACCTTGAGGTGTACCAGCAATAGGAGTGGGTGTCGCTGTCAGTTTCCTAGCAGGTGTACGAATAGGTATGTATCCTGAAAAAGCACATAAAGTGATTATGCATATAAAATATATAATCAAATAAAATGTTCAAATATATACATATTTTCTATTTTATTTATCACAAGATAATTTTTATATATTTTTATTATAGTTTTTAGGATTTCTTTAATATTCTGAAATCTATGTATTCTATATTTTTAGAATACTAAGTAATAGTACGCATGCTAAAATGGCAATATTAATATCTTAATCGTATCCTATCGTATCTCACCTGCTGGCGGTTGCAAGATCTTGTATCCAGGAGGAAACAGTGCATCCAACTCATCATCTGACAGAGGTCTATTTCGCTCATCTATTTCGCGTTCCCAACGATAAGCCTGAAGTTGTTCAGGCGTCATAGACATCAAATGTCCTGGAGTTGGAGTAGCCAAACCCATTGCCTTAGGTCCCGTCGGTGTGGTAGCACTTGGAGTTAGTATCGTCGTTTGATGGGGAGTCGTCAGAGGTGTTGCCGGGGTTTGCGGCGTCATCGAGCCTGGCGTTTGATTCGACGGCGTCTCATCCCATCGACTTCTTCGTTTGCTCGCCGAAGGTGTTGGCGTTTCTTGTATCAAGTCCCCGGCAACACGATCAGTTCTCGGAGTCTCTGCCCAGCCGCTGTTATGTCCGGGAGTTTCTACAATATAAGATATAAATGATTATATGACATATATATAAAGTCACTACTTAATAGAAATAACAAATATATATAACATATAATCAATAATTAATAACTTTTAAAGCAAGCAACAATTAGCATTAGAAAAAAGTAATAATATTATACTTTAGAATTACCTCTTTCAGTTTTCGGAGTTTCATCCCAACGATTTCTTCGACTCATTACGGTTTTTTCATGAGAAGGAGTTTCTCTTCCCGGAGTTACAGCTCCTGGCGTCGCATGCGCAGGCGTGGCGTCCCACATTCTTGTGCTTACTCCTGGAGTAGCTCCCGGGGTTTCTGCTCCTTTGCCATGACCTGGAGTTTCATCCCATCTAACTGCAGCTGGTGTGACCTATATATATAAAATAAAAAATTATATATATAAAAAAGAAAAATTAGATTACATTTAAATCAATCAAGTTTTAATAATTTTCTTTTTATACTAAATTAAATAATTTGAATAAAAGATTAAAATAATATAAAGATAAATGTGACAAACGTACATCAGCATTATCCCAAGATGTGGGTGTTGCTGAAGTTCCAGATAACTTTTTCGACACCGGAGTATCATCTGTCTGATCCCAACGACCTCTCTTTTTGGGGGCTGGTTTAGGTTCGCCATTAGCTTTCAGAGTACCATCCTTAGCCTTTTCTAATAATCTTTTTCTCAGCTACATATAACAAATACAAAATATAGATATAAAAGTTTTGTCAATTAGATTTGTTTTTAATATTCTTTATGTTTTCTTTATCCGTATATGTATTATATATTCAGAAAATATTTATTTTTAACATACCTCTGTCTCTTCGCCTTTGAGTATTTGTTCCCGCATAATCTCGGTATATGTTCTAGAACCAATGTCGGGTGTCTTACCACCTGTAATTAAAAAAAGTCATATTAATGATAATTAAACTGATTGATTCGGATATGTTAAATAATTGTATAAATATTTAATATTTAATTGTCAAGTTAATTTACAATCACTTAATATTCTTTCACTATTTAACCAGCCTAAGATACAAGAAAAAATATACCAACCTTCGGCAAACGGATCAACACGTTCAGGGGAGATAATCATTCTACGTCTTTTTTGCCTATATTCATCTTCCCTGTCAGCTATAGTAGGTCGTCGTCTATCCGCAAACGGATCATAATCCTTCTCTTCTCTATCAGCTATGGTGGGTAATCGTTTGTCCGCAAATGGATCGTAATCCTGTCTCATACAAATCAAATTTTATCAGTCTCTAGATCTTTATATTTTATTTAGAAAATTACTATATACAAATTATATTTTTCTGAACTATTAATTTTTTTAAAATAATCTTAATCTCTATTTATCTAATTTTATAAAAAAAATTAATAAAATGATATGAAAGATGTTATAATAAATAAGTTTTTTTAATATTAAACTTATAAATATTTAAAAATATATTGAAATGTTTGAGTTATCAACAGTACCTCAATTTCATCGTTGGTTGCAATCGATGTAACGTAGCCATCAAATTTATTATCATCATAGATATCCTGATCGTAAAAACCTGTCTTTCCCAAAGCAACCTGTTCTTTCTCAGATGTTATGTTTAAAAGTTCTTTCTTCTTCGATTGTATCTCTCTTATCTGCGCTTCAATATCTGCAACAAATATATATATATATATAATTATATATCGTATAATTATTATTTGTATTATACTGATGTACGATATCAAATTGAGAAAGTGAGAGAAATATTCTTAATATTTAACACATTATAATTCTAACATATTAATTATCTTAATTGTCTTAAATATCAATTCATATATATAATTATTTTGCATAAAACATGTTGACAGATAATATAGGTTAAATCAATATTGTTTTATACGTATACATATTTATATGCGTAAGATATTTATATTTCTAAATTGTATTTATGAATATCGATATTTAAAAAGAAATTGATAAAGAAAAATTTAGTAGGTGTGAAACCTTTATGCGTCCTCGGAATGGAGTCCATCGTGAAGAAAAAGTTGGCGGCGAATTACACCTTCTCTTCTTCCTTCTTCTTCACTATTGGATCGCCTTCCTCAATGAAACGTAATATGAGGCGAAATCACTGAAATTCACAGAATACACCCCAATATGTGTGATTATTTAGCAAAACATTGAATTATCGAACCCGCAATAGTATTTTACGCATCCTGGCATGAACTTTAGCGGTTAGAAAGAGTTTTAGCTTGTTGTCTCTTTCTGTGAGAAACAGTGAATTCTATACTATAGAAACTTTCCCTATATAGAGGTTGCTCTAGTCCAATGAGATTACAGATACTCATACTATACATATTTGTCGCACGATTGGCTATCGGATAGAGAATTTCTAGAATCCCGATGAGAACTTAAAAAATTCCCTATATGTTCAATCTAGTCAGCTGCATATATAAATAATATAAATATATAAATCTATAAATATATATATATATATATATCATTTATATTAATGTATTTATATTTATATTATATATTTATAATTATATTTAATTATATATTATATATAATATTATATATAATATATTATATTTATATTATATTATATATAATATATTATATTTATATATTATATTATATATAATATATTATATATAATATACACATATAATTATATATTATAATATACTTATATTAATATAAATAATAAATAAATAATATCTAACTTGAAAATTGATTTCTATTCTTTTTATATAAAATTGTCTCTAAATAATAATGTGTCACCAATATTGCTGGATAAAAAAATCAAATTATTATAGAATATACAAGAATTCGGATCAATTTAAATGGCGCGCCCGCCGCCATTTTGATTAGTTCTCCGTTTCTCCGTCGAACAAGCGCCACCGTACAAATACCGCGAGTACGCGAGGGGAGTTTCCGATCTCGTTGTTTCACCCTCCGACTCGTTCAACCTTCGCCCGCGTAAGCGCGAGAAATGTCACTCGCGATTCGCAAAGTGCGTCGACAAATCGCGTCGCGTTCGCGCCAATACCTCTCGCGATAATACCCTCGCGCTCGTATCGCGCTCGATTAACGGGAATCGAGCGAGTCCGCGCGTCGTCTCGCGCCTCGAGAGGAGAGGATCGTCGTTTATCCACGGACGCAACTTTCGGACGCGAATCCGAGCGGTGCACTGTGGGCCAGCAATGGTGAGCGCGTGATTTTGAACAATTCGAGCTATCGAAGGAACGCGCAGGTACGTATGTATACCAGACGAACCGAATAACGAACGGCCTTCTTTGCTCTCCCGTAGCCTCTCGTCGCGCTCGATCGAACGGGGAGAGGGGTCGTGATCCCGCGGACGTTTTCCAGCCGATCCCCCGGGGGAGGCTTCGCACCCGGGGCGTCTCGGGCGGAGATTCCGCTCGCTCGCCAGCCTCGTACGCAGCTTTTGAGGTTATGGTCTCGCGTTTATTATTCCAACTTCCCGCCGTCGCGCGATCCCCCCGGACGTTTCCGCCCCGTCCTCGGGCGTCCCTGTATTTCGGGGACCGAGGTCCCGCGTTTAGCCTCGCGAGCCCGTAGATAGGTTGGAATTCACGGTGAGTGCGCTTGAAAATTCGCTCCGCAAAAATGGCGCGTTCGGCCCCGGTATGTAAATGGCGCTGATGTTCCCCGAAGCGGGACGTTTCGCGCTTCGAACTCGTTCTCCTCTGCCGTATTCGAATCCGTTCGAAATCTACCTTCGCTTCGAACTTCACTCGGTCGAGGGTTTTCGAGCCTTCGAACGTTCTCCGTCACCCGCGACTTTTCGAAAATATACGACTGTCGAATTTGCAGTGCATTTTTCTTTTTTTTTTTCCCCCTCGAAATTCGTAATTGGTAAAGAGAGGGACGTTGCGAAAGTATTACAATTGAAATGCAAATGATATCTGAACTACCACTGGAGACTGTGCACTTTGATAATAATGTTTTTATACTTAGCTGCTTATTATTGATGTCGATTATATATATATAATGTTTTTAATATTTATGTTAATCAGCAAAGAGTTCTGTGTAATTATGTAAAGGATAGATAAACTATTTTGACTTTATATCTCAGATTATTGTGTACGATTATAGAGATGGGTGTATGTGTGTGCATACACACTGAGAATGATTACTCTCTTTAATTATAACTTTATTATATTTATTATAATATTAGTTAGTGTGTTTCTACATTTACATTATTTTATAATAACATTTTCACTATTTTTTTTAAATTTTATTTTTTTATCGCAAAAGAGTGATTATTTATGCACTATACAGTTTATTTTTAATAGTACAAAATACTGGAATAATATATATATTTAAAATGAGACAAAAACTTAATTTATTATTCTAATTACTTTTATATACTATATCTCTAACTGCTTCTTCATTAAATGTAATTTAGGCAGCTCCATTAAAATTTTGCTAGGAAGAGAATAATCTTTGTTGAAATATCTTTTTCTTTATTATAACTTATTTATTATGTGCAAGTATATTATATATGTAGAGTGTTTTCTCCAATTTGCAATCATTTACGTAAGATTCTAAGTAAACAAAAGTGTTACATAAGCATGTTATTAAGTAAACTTTTCAAAATTTGACGAACTATTTTTAATAATGCCAATGTTTTAATCAGGGATCATCGTCATGTCCACTAATAAGGGACAGAATGCGAGGGCCTTGGTGGAGCCTTTAGGCTTGGATTCGCGTACACTGGGAGACAATGATCTCAGCGCACTAAGCTTGTCCACAAGTAGTGAGCAGTATACGTCGAATGACTTCGACGCCTTTGCGAATATTGAAGCGGAACTCGAATGCATGAATGCTGATGAAGTTATGACTGCGGCCGATGACCGGATAATAGTCGAGCGAAATATTGAGACTGAGACTGAAACGCTAGTACCTGATGTGGAGATGGCCGAGATCTCCGAGCAAGTGCAGGCCGAGCACATTTACACGACCAATCAGGCCAATCAGAGTAACCAGAGTAAGCAGAGTAATCAGAGTAACCAGAATGTCGTATTTCAAACGAAGCCTACTCTGCAGAAAGTGCCCGCGTCGGCCGTCCAGGTAACAACTTTCGCGATCGTAGCGATATTACTGATGTGCGATATATGCTCTGCTCATGTTAGCTTATCTTCAGGTAAAACCGAACGTCCAAACTACGCAGAGTCAGTCAATTATGATAGTGTCGCCTGCGAGCGGACAGGGTGCCAGCCAAATACTGAAGATATCGCATCCGCCAACAGCTTCGGCCGAACAGCTGCAGTCTTTAGCTCAGACTCTCATAAGCGGCAAATCTACAGACGGGAGCGTTGTTCAATTAAGATCGACTCAGTCTACTAAGACTATCGCAACAACCAGTGCCTCAGGAAACATCACAATTAGTAACATGCAAAATCTCAAGATAACACAGCCAACGTTGAAACGAGCAACGCAGAATGTCCAACAAGGACGTAATGTAAGATATATGTAGGATTCGCGATTGTTATAAATGAAAAAAATTATATTAGACGACTATTCTGTATATATATTATCTTTTTAATGATATCTTTCGCGAAATCTGAAGATAAATTATCTTTTGATAAATTTTGCAGGTATTTACAAAGATGATATTGACAGGAAATCAGCCGCAATCAGGCACTCATCAAGTTCTCATTGCGAGTTCTCAAAATGAAAATCAGTCGACGTCAGGAATTAAATTCCTCAATAACAGCTCTTCTAGTTATAGTATAACAAGCCCGACGAAAACTATAACGTTAGCACAGGCCCAACAAATGGGTATACTCTCCACCAATAAGGTGCAACACATTTTACCATCGACCTCGCAGAAGCAGGTGTGTTATAAATTCTTGCGCTGTAAAATACAACTTGTTAAAAAAAAAAAATATTTAGATTATGCGATAACGAGTTACATCTTTTCGAAGGGTATGATATTAAATAAGCTGCTACAGTCCTCCACATCACAATCATCGAAGGTGACCATAGTACCTAGCAATACTGCAAAGTCAATGACGAAAATCCTACCTGCACCAGTTTCGAGTATTCAGACGAAATCCTCGAATCAGCAATCCACATTTATTTCATCCAAGTCGTCTATGCAGCAAAGTCCACAAAAAGTCATCATCAGACAGGTTAAAAGATTATTTGGAATTATATTTCGATACATTTAATTTCAATTCTGACGTCCAGTTTGGAAATAATTATATCAAAAATAGATGTGATATTTTTTTTAAAAATATTGTATTTGAAATCAATACTATTATTAAAAATGAGTTGTTAGATATCGATATTCGCGCTACAAGACCCTCAAAACACTAACGATACAATTGCTCTTTGTGAAAGTAGTTTTGATCTTGATTTTCAATCAAATATTGGCAATTAACTGCGTAGTCTGAGCTTTACAAAAAATTGATTGAACGCTATAGATTGTAACATGGACATTTGTATCTAAAAATTTATAATGGCATTAACAGCCTTGCTTGGACATTTCTAAAAACTTATCTCTTTATTAATATTATTATTTTTTAGAGTTCTTTGAAACCTGGTACTGTACTTGGAAGCGGGCAAGTGATTAGAATACCTGCTAACCAGAACATTGTAACTGGATCAAATCAAGTACATCAAATTCAGATGCCTGGAAGACAAGTATATGACTTTATATTTTATCCATAGTTGATTTTATTCCTAATGTGCACATTTATATTATGCTGCTTTTTAGGTGCAATATGTAAGATTAGTCAGTACTTCAACAGGGACTACCAATGTCGTTACTGTAAGCAAATCAAAGCCTGCTACGACTCTTCAGACTGTAGGTATCAGCCAGAAAGTAGGAAATCAACAGCAGATTGTAAAGGTATACGAGAACTCAGTGTTACTTTTGAACAAAAGGCTTTAGAAGAAAAAAAACACGTATATCATACATTTTTATTTTCTATATTATCTACATTCTACACATTTCTTTATAACTAATTGTAAGAATAAACTTTGCTTCTATTATGATTCGCGCTATATAACAAATATTCGAAATTTACTCTAATTAATGTTAACGAGACAATACACTACAAAATACTATATATATTCAAAGTGTATCGTAAATGAATTTTTTTTCTATCTTCATCTAGGTTGTACCTTTAAATACCGGCAATCAGTCTTTGAGAACCGTCGCACCGAAGGCAACGTTGACAAGTGGCAGCCAAAAATTGCTCATACCTGCGGCTGCTGCTGCGGCAGCTGTTGGCAATCAGTCGAAGAGTGCGGTAGCGATTCCTGCATCAGCATTGAGCCAGTTAGCGTCGGGACAGGCAGTCCTGTCGGCTAGTCCAAGTGTCGGAAACATCGTCGTTCTTCCTGCTCAATATATTCAGCAACAGGTTTAATATCCGTTTATGTCCTTTATTATCCAGTTTGCCTTAAGGTGGAGCGAAGAAAGTTGGAAAGGGATTATCGCAAACATTTAATATAGCACAATCATTGTTTTATACCAAATGTTGCATTAATTAAAACTCCTATGATATTAGATAGATTTGTACAAAATTTATTCAAATAATTCTATACAATCACATCCAAGTATTAGAATATTTAAAAATTGATAGTACTATAAATTTAAAAATATGAGATTCTAAAAAAAAAGAAAAAGAGAAATCTTTAATTCAACTTTTTTAACTTTACATAAAATATAACTCACATATGATGCTTTGTGTGAGAAAATCTTAAAAACTTTAAACATAATCTATTATTGCAAATATTATTTTAATTTTAAATCTTCTTGGTTTTGAATAAAAAATATTCTTAATAAATATCGTAGAGAAGTATTTAGAAATATTTGGTCGATAGTCTCTGTTTATAATAGTGATAAAATATGTTTAATGATTAAGTGAAATTGTATTATTAATTATCTATAAATCTATATTGTTTCATATGTGCACATATCTTCCCAATTTGTAAAACGTTCTAAAAATTCGTATCTACGTATGTATAAAATATATTTCTGTCTTCTGTCAAAGCAGTCAACAGATGACGCAAAATTGAAGTCCCAAGCGACGCCTGGTCTTCTAGGAAGTTCACAAAGCTCTACGGCGACTCTTTGCGTGATTGATGGAAAAAATTCTCAAAGAACTTTCAGTACTGTCGAGCCAAATGGTATCAGGCCAAGAAAACCATGCAATTGTACTAAATCACAGTGTCTTAAACTGTAAGTAATTTATTAGAATATAAGTTCTATAAAGTATTTAATATGAATTAAATTTTTTTATAATTTCTCAAGTTGTTTTAAAAACTATTTTTTATATATCTTTTACATATGGACTGTATTCCGAAAATCTATAATATATATGACGTGAACTATAGATTTCCAGTATTGGCAGTCAATTTCGGAATATAGCCGTAGTAGGCTTTGGATTTCATCACGTTCCTTTGTTATCAGCATAATACTTATTGACAGTTTGAAGTATCTTTCTAAAAGTATTCGTAAAATATATGTAATATTCTTTTATGGAAAAATATATGTAAAATATATGTAATATTCTTTATGGGAAGATTATTAAAACACAAAATATTAATTGAAGTAAATACATAATTATTGAACAATTATATAATATCTATCAAAAGATTATTATAATAGAATTAATTGCAACCTCTTATGTTTTAATCCATAAATATAATTCGAATAATTTAATGAAAGTCGCCAGCAGTTAAAAATCATGATCCATAAATATAATTTATTTAGTATTTGACTTTAAAATCGGCGCGAATAATCTTTCTGTTGCAGTTATTGCGATTGTTTTGCGAATGGTGAGTTCTGTCACATGTGCAATTGCAACAATTGCTCGAATAATCTTGGGAACGAGGAGGAGAGACAGCGCGCGATCAAATCCTGCCTGGAACGCAATCCTAACGCCTTTCGCCCTAAAATTGGAAAAGGTCGTGAGACCGGTGACGATATAAGAAGACACAATAAAGGCTGCAATTGCAAACGCAGCGGTTGCCTTAAAAATTATTGTGAATGTTACGAGGTATTTTCAACATATTGTCCATATCGTCTAACAATTAAGTTTGTACATGTTTTTATTTATTTATTTTTTATTTTGTCAATGCACAGATAGCTCGACAAAATACAAAGTTAATTTTCTTTTTCACTGCATTTTTACATTTTATTTCAAATTAATGCATAAATAATGTATGTCCAGCAATTGCTGATTTAATAAGAGCATTAATGATATAATATTTGATATTTTTTAATAGCTTATGTATCTGATTTTTTTATTTTATTATTATTTTAATTATTTTTTATATATATAAGAAATCTAACTACGTTTTTCGGTATTTTTTAGGCAAAAATTCCATGCTCTGGTAATTGTAAATGTATAGGTTGTCGTAATATCGAAGATCTAATACTGGAAAAAAAATCTTTGAAGGATTTGACAGAAACGACCGAAGTCAGAACAACTCAGCTTAGTTTAAACAAAGCACAGCTACAATTGTCGGAGATGGCCTTTAGACCTCCAGCAGCGTCCAACTCTGGTACAAGGTTTGTATTACAAGTGCAATTATTTTTTTATAAATTTTATAATTTTTTTTAGAAATTCAGATTATGTTGAAAATTCTTTTCTTTGTTGTTATTTATTAATGAATAAACTACAATTCTGCACGAATCCCCCCCCCCCCCTCTATTGCAACAAAATCTAATCAAACATTTAATCAATGTTTATTGTTATTTATTCTTTGATAATTTCAAAACGTATTGTGATTCTAAAAAAAATTGAATTGCAACGTATAAAGGAAGTTCAATATGTAGTTTGAAGAAAAAATTATGTTTTTTTTGCCTCTGATACTATAATCTCTCATGGATGCAATATGTGAACAATCAGAAATCTTAATGAGAATAAATTATGCAAACTCTTTTTAGTAATAAAAATAAAATTTATTAAATAAAAATGATTAAAACATATATTTGTTCGATATACATTTCTTCAAATTCTGTGCGTTATATATGTGTCCATTTCTTGCTCATTACAGACAGCCATTCAACTTTTTGACGGACAAGGTGGTAGAAATAACATGCCAATGTTTAATGGCGCAAGCAGACGAAGCGGAGCGTAATATGCTCGACGACGAGACGTCGCAGCGTCTGATCATTGAGGAGTTCGGTCGATGCTTGAAGGAAATAATCGAATCAGCGCATAAAGCTGAAGCTACCTAGCAGGTGTATTCGCGTGGTTTGTATTGCAATTTTCGTTCGCCGCTATTGTTTATGGGAATTGGATAGAAAATAAAGAGATAGTACAATACGAGTGTTGTTACCAAAGACGTTATCATACAAGATACGAGCTGGTCTTCACTAATAAGCAAAAGCTTTGGAAATGTTTGCAATCTTCAAATGATCTGTTGAGGCAAAATCACAACAAGTAACTCTGTGTGTGAACTTTTATTAAATAATGAACCATTCTGAAGATAATGAAGGCTACATAAGAAAAGGCGAATCGCTTTCTTTAATTTTTATCTGAAAGAAAAATGACATTACATACATATGATTAATTTTGTGGCTGTGCGCGGCTCGTGTGAAATTTGTAAGTGACATGGAAGAAAAATTCGTAATTCAAAAATTACAGATATATAATATACAATCAAGTCAACTTAAGAATAAATACTTTTCAACATTGTATTTTTTTACAGTTCTAAATGAAAAAAAAAACACTTGCAATTAGTTAATCAAGAGTTCTTTTCTTAAAATCATATTTTTCAGATATATTAAGTCATGTATTGGAAAGAAGCGATAGCACCATATTCGCCTAGTAGTACAATTACGTAATCAGCATTAGCGCTTAATAAGTTCACACAGTGTCATAATGAAAATATATACCGAGAAAGGGGATAAAACATTTTGTGAATTTATCTTATGAATTTATCAATTACATGTCGTATATTTTTAGAAATAATTCGTTATATTTGCAAAATAATATATACATATATATACATATATATAGAAGACAAAATTAAAATGATTGTGGTAAAAATTTTATCTGCACGTTCTTTTTCACAACTTATTTAATCACAGAGAAAGCAAGAATCTATAAGAGCTTAAGTTGCAATAGTTGCATTATATCTGGATTAATAATATTACAAATATATAAATATTTCAAAAATATAAATAAATATATTAATCAAGATATATGTACAAACATATGTGTAACTTAGACTCTTATCAACTTTTCCTGTTTCTGTGATTGTATTAAAAAGCCTTTATACACTACATACATTTACAATATGCAGCTTGTTTATGAATATTAGATATTTTAGTGACACATTAATTGTAAGTATCAAATAATTTCATTTAGCATATAAAAAGTACTTGATATTATGTATGAAGAATATAAAGAGTTTTATTATTTATTTTGATATTTTCTTAAAATTTCATATTCATCTATAGTTTTTAACGACTGTAACACGTCAGGCTATCGATGACATCGATCGAAATAAACCATTCATTTGGATTCTAAAAAAAAACCATACAAGACTATGTATCATATGTACATGTATGTATTTCTTCAATTAAAATGTTATGATTAAAACGTTCATGATGAATAACTCTGTATGAATTTTAATTATATATTTATATATTATTTTAGAGATGATATATATATAATAAGTAGGTGAATCGCTTTTTTCAAATTTGTTGACACATAGATCGATTTTTTTATACCTGCCGATTATTAGCCAGTTGCTCTTATGTAAAGCTACGCGTCATCTCGGTTCTTGAATTATTCGGGCAATTTCAATCGTATAATCGCATTTCAAGAAATAAATAATTAAAAATATATTGATACATATTTCTTGTTTTAGCATTTTTGTCATTTTTATAAATGATTCAAACATTTCTGAAAAATACATATAATACAAATAATAAATGTATTTTTCAGAAATGTTTTATACTACAATATAAAGTTTTGTTATAATAAAGAGTATATTATATATATTAATATATATAAATAATTATATATTATATATAATTATTATATATTAAACACATATATTCAACATATATATATATATATTATATATTATTATATATAATTAATATATGTATATAAGTTTATATAATGTAACAATATATTCAATAATCTGTTGTATTGTAAAAGCATACACATACATTACATATTTACAAATCATATTTTATCACGTATTTACAAATTATACATTTTAGTTACAAACTTTCTTTTCAAAATAAGGAATTTCATTTCTTTAGTGTGCATGAAATAATATAATAAGGAAAACTTTCTTTGAAAGTGAAAATTAATTAATCTAATATATTTTTTCCAACAAATTATTTTTTTATCGATAAAAAGAAATAATAAAATTATAAATTTATGTGCAGATATTGTATATTATAAATATATATCATACAATATATTATAAAATATAATATTAAAATTTGATAATTTTTTTGGGTAATTTACTGTCCTCACTATTCTTTTTTACATCTTCTTTCAGAGATTCTATAGCGGAATCGCTCATCTTTTCCACTGTAATGGCAGTGTCTTCTTTGCCCTTCACCAAGTCAGGACAATCTTTTTTTAAATGTGTCACGGCTCCGCAAATCTTGCAGCAACCACCATGGGGATAAACTCCTTTCGGATTATCGGGACATTGTACAGCAATGTGTCCCTGTTCGCGGCAGATGAAGCATTTAGCGTACCTATAACTAGAGTCCTTGTTGACTTTGCATTCGAAGTGAGTGTGCTCTGTCGAGCCGCATTTGAAGCAGATGCCAGTGCAGGCCTCGTCGCGGCTAAGCTCAGGACAATCCGACAGATTGTGTCCAGACTTGCGACAGTTGAAGCAGACTTGTTTCTTAACACGCGTTAAGGCTTTCTCGGCTCTGCGTCTCTCCAGCTTCATCGCTGTATCAACTTCAGGTTTTGGTATACCTGAGAATAATAATAAGAATAATAAGATATTATTTTATTTTATACTTATATTATTTAACAACAGCATATTGTAGAAAGTTTACTTATAGATTTTGTGAGATTTATTTGGATCTTTAAATTAGAATTTTTAGTGCTTTCTTGCTTAAAAAGTCTGATAAACATATATAAAGAAAAATTGTAGTAATTGAATTGATTTATACGACACAAAGGTGTTACATGGTCGATGATAATAGCATATAAACTTTAAATATGTTTCTGATTAAGTTTTTTAAACAGAATTCTTTTGAGATTTATATAATATTCTTAAATACATGTATTTTATTGCATTTTTTTATCAGTTTTTAGTTTCTCATTCAAAACTCAAATCCACAATATTTAATGCAATGTGTGTACACTTACCCTTCATTATCAAGTTTTGTTTGAGTTCTGTCAATCTTTGTGCATCTTCCTTCTTTACAGGAAATCCATCATACATTACAATTTCAATTTCTACACCATTAATTATCATTTTTGTAACGCCAG
This sequence comes from Prenolepis imparis, assembly GCF_030444845.1. Lineage (NCBI taxonomy): Eukaryota > Metazoa > Arthropoda > Insecta > Hymenoptera > Formicidae > Prenolepis > Prenolepis imparis. The sequence continues at coordinate 92,114 of NW_028141175.1, forward strand.
CATTTGGTTTTCTCCTCTTGTATTCTCCTCTTTCTTTAATTTTCTTTTCTTGTACCTTGTCACTTTTATCTGATGTATCTTTTTTAAAGCTTTCATTAGATGTTTCCAATTTCCTCTTCAGATTCCGCTTCTGTCGTTTACTTAATATAGAAGAGTTTGAATGCTTGTCATCTTGCGAAATTCTTGATTCTTTTTCACTACATGATAAATTGTTAACATCTGGATTCATTTCGTCAGAAAATTTATCTGATTTATCTACTGTTTCAAACTTTGTCTTTTCTGTTTCTGCATTATTACTGTTGGGCATGTCATTTTTAGAGTCTTCTACGAAATTCGTGCGAGTTTTCTTTGACTTTGATTTCTTAGGTTCCTTTATATTGGATTTAGACGTAGTATCGTTAAATTCTGCCCAGTTGTGATTGACGCTTTTGGTAGTATTTTCAAGCGTATCATTTTGATCCTTTAATAATTCCTTCGCCGATTTCTTTTTCTCCGACACTTTCTTATTTTCATTTTCCTCTATTTGCTGTTTCATTACATGCCATGGTGTGGCCTCATTAGGCAATCTCTCATTTGATGCTTTAGATCCTTTCGCTCTTGCATATCTGGTCATTTTCCCAAATGCTGGAAAAAAGATAAAAATATTAACAACTACATAAATTTATTAGAAAAAGTTTGTCTAATTTTGTGAATCTCTTTTTTGATTTTTAAATTTATATATTGTTCCTTTACAGTTGTATATATCTTTAATTTTAATATTTTTTGCTCCTGATTATTTCGATGCTTGAATTCTTACATTATTGAACTCCCAAGTCTTTAATTTCTTTAGATGCTGGATTTGAATTTCTGCGTTCTTAAATATTAATTATCGTAATTTCTCTTTCATTAATATATCTCACTATACATGCGCTTCGCGTGTAAAATCGAAATAAAAGAGCAAATTGGTTATACCATAAATGTGAGAATAGAGCAGTTTCCATAGATAAAAATTTATATTATAGGCAACATTTACGTCTGACATGACGGATTCTTCGGACATATCCGATTGGTTATTGGCTAGGAAATTTCTAGGGTTTCGAAAGTTCCTTTCAATAGCAGCCAATCATGGAGGTAAGAAATAACAGGAGGGAGTGTAAAGCCTAGTCTACAATAGAGTCGTAAGGTCGTAAACGTAAGAAATTGACCAATCACAGTCGATTATTCTCCTCGAATTCAACTGTGATTGGTCAATTTCTTACATTTACGACCTTACGACTCTATTGTAGACTAGGCTTAACGCTGGGTCCACAGTAGGTGATTTAAGCCCTAAGCCTTAAGAAATTGATCAATCGCAGTCAAGTATGAGGAGAAAACTCGACTGTGATTGGTCAATTTCTTAAGGCTTAGGGCTTAAATCACCTATTGTAGACCCAGCGTAAGGGCTAGTCTACAATAGAGTCGTAAGGTCGTAAACGTAAGAAATTGACCAATCACAGTTGAATTCGAGGAGAATAATCGACTGTGATTGGTCAATTTCTTACGTTTACGACCTTACGACTCTATTGTAGACTAGGCTTAAAGCTAAGGCTCTGTAAGAGCAGGTATAATCGTCCGCCATTTTCCGTCCAACCGTATGTAAAAGTTAGGGTGCCGTCACATGGGGCGTAACTTGCGTAAGCGTAACCAGCGAATCGCCAATCACCGAGTTATTCCGATAGAGCTCGACGAAGGGCTCTATCGGAATAACTCGGTGATTGGCGATCCGCTGGTTACGCTTACGCAAGTTACGCCCCATGTGACGGCACCCTTAGGTTCTCGCATAGGACACGTACGTCAATACGCCTTTCGGTCTCGCGATTAACCTAAAGGTGCCTTTTCATGCTGACGCTCGACGCTCATTTTTAGCGTCAAAAGACGTCACGTGACCAAAAATAAAGATACCAATTCGTCAATTTTGGTCACGTGACGTCTTTTGCCGCTAAAAATGAGCGTCGAGCGTCAGCATGAAAAGGCATCTTTAGTAAAGCCTTTTAAGTAGGGGGGGTAACAACATCAAATGTGATTGGTTGGCCACTGGTAATATGGCGTTTTGTATTTTTTTTTATCTTATCTAACCTAACTGAACCAAGTAAGTGAGAAACATGTTTGGCGAATAAATCGGATCTCACATTAATTTTGTTTTAAAAAGATATAAAAGTTATAAAATATTATAAAACAAAATGCCCATGCTACTAAATACATACAGATTCGCTTACAATAGGCTTGTTTTCTATTCCTGAACTGATGCAATAAGTTAGAATGAGACAATAAAGTATATTTTGTCTCACTCTAACTTATTGCACCAGTGTGCACAGTTCAGCCAGTGCAGGAATAGAAAACAAGCCTTATATGGTATAGCACAATATATATACTACTATTGTACATACAATATATATATATATATATATATATATATATATCATATTTATAAATATTATTTATGAATTTTTCTTTTTTTTGTGTGTGCTTTCATCACTATTTCAAATGTCGCGCTTCGATAAGCCACACCAATATGGCGCTTAGTGTTCCCCCCTTACGTCTGCTTGCCAGGCAAGGGGGGTATATCCTCCCTCCTGTTATTTCTTACCTCCATGCCTATAATAGACTAGCCTCGTGTTTCGTGTCTTATGTAGTTTTATCCTTCATGTTCTTGTGATGCATCACGCGTCGATTTGTGAATTTTATACTTGCATCTCACATTTTTGTCTCGTCTTCTTGCACGTTTTCTTCTAAAGTTTTCTTCGTGATAAAAATCAACCCGTTTAGTACGAAGAAAATACAAATTCGAGAAAAATGGCAGAATTTGTAGAAAAACGATGTCAGGATATGATTCCCGAGTTGGAACAAATGGAAAGGATCAAACTTTTCAACAAAAATGAAATTCGGTGAGTCTTTTTTTCTTCAGCAGATTTTACGAGTGTACATTTATACAATATTTACGAGTACTACAATCATCAAATGTTGACGATCATATTTCAGAAATATAGCTAAGAGCCTCAAGGAATATGAATATAAAATTCAACGACACACAAAGTGTAAGGAGGATTATCTTAATTACATACAATACGAAATGAATCTTCTAAAATTGATTAAACAACGTAGAGATGTAAGTAGCTTTAAAATCTTAAGCAATACTGGAAGGAGAGTTCCATCTTCGAATTTTGTTGAAGCTTTATAATATACTTTTGGAATTTTGTATATTTATTTCATATATAATTCAATAAATTTATGATATATTTGTAATGTAAGAGATCGAATTGAAAACTTAAAGTTTGTCTTAAAACATAGTCTGACTTTTGTTTCTTCAAGTTTAATTATCGATTTTTTAAAAGAAATTGTATATGTATAATCTTTAAATTTTTATTAATTGAATATCAAAAAAAATTATATATCACTATGACTAAGAAGTTGTATAAATATTTATGAATTTTTTAAATATATTTTATTACATATTATGTAAATTGTGTGTATCATATAGTTTATATATATATATATATATATATATATATATATAGTATATTACAAATAATGTGTGTACATTTTACAAATGTTGATACATTTTTTTTTAGAAATATGGTATTACCCAGAAGAAGTCAGACATTGACTTTGCTATAACTAATAAAATGAATAATTTGTATAAAGATGCAATATCTAAATTTCAAGATGAGATAAGATTTTGGATTGCTTATATGAAATTTTGTAAGCATGTGGTAAGTAACAAGATAAATAGATTTTTCTTGTTTTGCTACATTCGTGTAACTTAAGCATTGCTTAGCATTCTTACAGTAACATCAGCCAGATGTTAAGCAGAATGTTGCAAGTGCACAGAGATAAGCCAAAATGCTGGCACATAGCAGCATATTGGGAATTGGAAGAGAACAAAAATAAACAAAGCGCTCGACAGTATCTTCTTAGAGGCTTACAAATTCATCCCGATTCTCAGTTGCTGTATGCTGATGCTTTTAAGTAAGTATCATAAAAATGTAGATGTCAATAATTTCTTTTGTAATTTGTTAATCGCACAAATTGTTCCTGTATTTTAGACTGGAATTGGAGAATCGCATCGCTGTGGCCCCTAATAATGCTGAAAACACCAAGAATCAGGAAGATAATTTGGCTCTGACAATAGTGAATGACAATGAGATACCAGTATCGTTGAAAACGGCATACTTTATATATCAACAGGCTTTCGAGCGTATCAAGGATATTAAATTTATAGTAGAGCTGCTTAACATTGCAAAGGAATACGATGACACGGAAAAATTGCAGAAGAAAATTATTTGGTATGTACATACATATGATACTATAAACTGTTTTTAAATATGAGAAAATGCCAATTCGCATGATTAAAACTCTAATTGATCTATAACATAATTATAGCGACATGATTCGGGAATATGCTCATGAACCTTTAATGTGGGATACAATGGCGCGTCGTGAATTACAAGGTCTAGTTCAGCCAAGCCTTAACGACACACCGATGGAAATCGAAAATTCCGAACAGACTTCCCTGAGAGATCGCATCACATCTTGCAACAAGGTTTACCAGACTGCTGTGAAAAAAATCAAAACTGAAGATATGTGGTCGTTGTACATAGAATGTTTATTGGAGATCAATCATGATCTGCAATCGTTGCCAAATTTCAAGAGAAAACTCTTGAAGACTGCTCTGACGCAAGCTCATAAAGCAAAAAAGTTGAAGGAAAAATATTATTTGCACTGGGTATGTGTTCAAAGATACTTTAGCGTTTATGTTTTTTTTATAGTATGCATTTGATAATATAATTATATAATTTAATAATTTTTAAATATTTTTTAGAAAACAAAACTCAATTAAATTCAACTTGTTTAATATAACTCTTTTATCTCTAATTTAATGTTACTTCCTTTAAAATATAATCCTCTGTGTAATCATTTCATGTAATGATATCTCTGCTGTTAGAAGCACTTGCAACTCTTGAAAATCAAAATACCTATGAGGATATTGGTCGAAATTTTACTCGAGGGACTCTTGTTTAGAAGCAGTAGTCATTTTTTTTCGTTGTAAATATCTAAAAGTGATTATATTATATTTGTAGATCGATATGTTAAGCGACAAGGAACACGACGAGAGCGAGAGGAAAAAGTTGAACGATGTGTTGTGCGAAGCGATCGATATTATACCGAACAGCGTTGGTCTTTGGCACGCGCGAATCAATCAATTGTTGCAATCTGGCCAGGAGAAAGAAGTGGACGATTTATTTCCGAAGGTAATAAATATTGCGAATAATTACACAATCTTGCCGGCATACAGAGATGATCGCTTGTTATGACGGAAAATTTCGTAGGTGACGGAAATTTTAAATGAAAAAGCATTACCTTTGTGGAAAATGCGGATTTTACACGCTCAAATACGAAGCTCGGAGGATGCCGAAAGGAATTTTCGAGCGGCTTTAAAGTCACATCCGCTAATCGCCCGAGACATTAGACCAGTGTGGCTCGAGTGGCTTGTTCTAACGAAAGGTATTATCAAATTATCGAAAATCAAATTAATATAATTTTACATTTTTGTTGAAGAATTTTAAAATATAATTAAAAATTCTAATATATTAATATATTATTAATTATTATATAAGTTTTTTGCGATATTCATATTTTTATTCCATATTTTCCAGGCATCCATGCAGCCCGCGAAGCATACGAGCAGCTACGCCGGCAAACTCCCAATTCATTGGAATTTCATAAGAAAATGGCGACGCTGGAACACGTGCAGCCAGAAGCTTCGGTAAAGCATGCACGACGTCCTTACCACTGGGCGACGCAATATTTCGGAACTAACAACACGTCCGTCTGGATGGATTATATTAAGTTCGAGATGAAGCAAGGGGATCCGGAAAACGTCGGCAAAATATATGGGAGAGCAGTGAAGCAATTAGATAGCAGTTTAACGAGCGCCTTTATGACGGAATATAGTTTAATCGCAGCTAAACATGATGCCATAAAATGATAGGATATTAAACATATACTGTTATGCATATATCATACATATATACGTGCTTGTATGTAACATTACCATAATTGTTTCTGCACTGGCTTGCATTATTTGTAATTAATAATTTGATCAAGTTCATATCATTAAAGCAACTGTTTAATATATCGGCCTCATATATCATATCTTGAAAGTGTACTCATTCAATACATGTATATATTCCTTCATACATCTGATATATACCTTCTCTTCTGGAATTTGTTCCCATTGAAACAATATACAAGCGAAATACAGTAAAATGATTCATTGGAGTCCATTTTGTGGAATGAAAATTATAAAATATTTTTCCAAAGATGTAATAATTAGTTAATTTTTAAGAATGATCTTACATTTGTTCTACGACAAATACTGACTGGCTATTGAAAAAAATATGTAAAATTTTGATGGGAACTCTGAATATTTTCTAAGTCATATTTTTTTTATATCTACACATATTTATTTACATTATTTTATTTTAAAAATATCTTTTATTTGCTAAAGATATTCCTTAAAATAAAGAAAACTTCAAAAAGTATCCCATAAAAGTGTCATACGATATGATGTAAGAAATATTTTGATAAAAATGATAATAAATTGTTCTTTTTGTAGCATAAATACATTTTTAGAATATGTTTTTTTAAATAATTCTTTGACATTTTAGATTCTACGTAGTACAATTTTACGAGAATTGTACTTTTATTGATGAATATTACTTACCAACAATGTAACGATTGATTTTGTTACAGATAAGAGATCGTGTTGTAAATATTTTTTGTGTTCTTTAAATCATAATAAAAATATTTTATATAGAAAGAGTAGATAAATAGAATTTTCTATTAGAAAAATTAATTGAAATTCAGACTACTAAATGAGGAGGAGAAATGTAAACGGTTTTAGCAATTTTTATTGATTGATTACAAATATACATCAACTGTTGTTGTATTATTGTATATTTATCATCTTGTATATCCTCTAGCTTTGTTTTAATGATTCTTACTTAAGAAGGATAAACATGCTAGAGATGCGTGTTGTTTCAATCTTGTCTTGAAAGTTTCTAATTAATTTAGAAATATATATAAATTAATTTACGAAATTATAACTTTATACATTTATATATACATATATCATACACATAATTCTGATAGAGAGTAGATATTCAAGATATAAGAATTATGGTCACATGGTCATTGTGAACATTGCATTGATTATTTTAAAGTTTTGTATGAAACAATCTATAGTACAAATTAAAGATACTTCAGAAGAAAAAAAAAAAAAATTCCAAGTATAACATATAATCTAACACAATCGTAATGTTTATTTTTCATCAATCGTAAAAGCATTTATAAGAAAGAATATAAGAAAAATTATATGCTATTATGTCCTTTTTATCTTACAATGAAAAAAGAAAATTAAGAAATTATTTATTGAAGCAATTAGAGATTGGTGGTGAATTAATTGTTCAACATCATCTCACTCATATTTATCCCATGTCAAAAAATTGGAAAATAATTGAATGTCGTTCCGCGGTTATATATATTCGTGCAGCACCAAACATCATATTTCGAATAATGGCAAATTGGATTGTTACATCAACAACTAATTACAAAGACCGTCGGCAACGACACACTCTTCGATTGTTAGATTATTAGTTTTATAAAACGTGGCCTTAAAGTTTACAAAACATTGGGCGCGCAGCTTTGCGCGCGCTAATTAAGAAACATCGCATACTTTATTACAGTAAGATACTTATCTGAAATTTGAATCTTTGGATACAAAATTTCAAAATGGCAAGGGTTAAAAGTTCTAAGAACTTTTGAATGATGGAAACGTTTTTTTTTATTCGTACATTCCTATATTTCTTATTTAGATTCAAATCAAAAATATTTGTAGCTTCTAAATGGCAATTACTTTTTTCTCTCGGATTTTCAACTTTAATATTAAACAATAAGCACAACAGAAGTTCAAAACAATAGAATTTATAATCTATAAAACAATAAAATTTATAATCTGCAAGAAAGATTCGTTAGATATTTTATTTTACATTTTTAGTCCGTTTTATTGAATTTTACGATTTTTGAGTATTTATATATGCGAATTTATTAATCGTAAAATTCTTCGATCCTGTAATTTCTGAACTTTTGAAGATTCTTATACTTTTAGACCCTTACATGCTCCAAGGATAAATATCTTATAGTTTCTTACACCTATAAAGTTTAACAGGCTGTGTTAACTTTTAGCAATGCGATTAAAAATTACGATAACTTTGGTATGTGACTATATATTATATAAAGAGTCTTCAGTCCTTCCTAACGCACATTGTGATTAATGTTTGTCATTAATTAAAAGTACTTGAATATATTTCAATTATACATTATATATTACCTTTGCATACATTATACATTATATATATTACCTTTGCATACATTATCTTTGACATCTTTGTTATTTTCAAATCCATTTGCTCATCTGAATACATAAATAATAAATAATAAAAAAAGATTTTAGATCAATCTATATATAATTTCCAATTACGATTATTTGGCCTAAATCATTTGCGTATTTTTTACGATATTTTTTACGCGAAATAAAATAATAAATTAGTTATAAATAATTTTTTTAGGTCTTCAATATAATCTGGATAATTTTTATTAAGAATTTTAAGTTTTTCGAAATTTTGATTATATTTTAGACGTCTTAAATTGTAAATCTCACATGATTTATTGTTAGATAACAAAATTTTCGAGAATCTATGGTTTAGACCTTACTTTTATATCTCGGCTATCTGGAATTATTTAAATCTTCTAAAATCGAAAATCTTTAAATTATAAAAGTAAATTCTTATGTGTTGAATTTCTTAGATCCTGGCTTTTTTAAATCCTACAGATACATCAAAATTTAGATTTATTAAATTTTTGAATTCTAGATCTCCTTAATGGCTCAGTAAATGATCATGATATATCTATGAAAAACAATAATCTTTCAATAAAGCCCACTTTAAACGATTTATAATTCGTGACGAAATTAGAAATGAAATATATACATACATATACGAAATCCACACCAGAATACATACACATAGGATATACAATACATAAAATTATAAGTAGATTTCTATCTTGTCTCTCTTGTCGCGAATTACAGATCGTTTAGAACAAACTTTAGATTACAATCTAAAAAAAAAATAGATATAATATCTTATAAGTATAATATTTTAAAAAATGTATATATCAGTAAACTACAATAGCGTCTCGTTAATTTTAGCCCTCTGCGACGAAAGATAGGAGCGGAAAATTTTTGGGAAACAAAAATTAACGAGTATTTTCTACGCAGTGCGAACTGTTCAATTCAAGTTTGCATATAAAAAGCCAATGAATTAGTACTTTATGAAAGTATGGAGATCATCAAATAGGATCATCAAGGAGGATATCAAAATTAACGGAGCCAAATTTAAGAAAGTTCTATTGTACTTTAAAAATTAATAAAACTACAGTTCCTTTTAGCGAACGCGACCCATTACCTAATGGATACGATGCTCTCGGTAAAGATGGACATCGCAGAGAGTTGAAGATATCGAGAGAAACAGAAGTGTTGAAGAAGTTGGAAGAGTAAAAGAAGAAACAAACTCAACCTTTGTCGAACAAAACAGACTCACGCAAATCAGACACGTCAATCAGAAAGGCGCGACAATAGCTGTCGCTTCACCTCTGCTTGATGGTAAAGAGGCGCACTCGTGCCATTTGTTCGTGTGAGGATCGTAGCACTCGACGGTCGAGATCGTGATCTGCGTGCGATAGAAGTTGATCTCCTGCGACTGATCACCACCTATGACGTAGAGTCGGCTGTCGGCTGCCGCGACAGCCGGATAAGATCTGCCCATGCTCATGGGAGCAACGGCGCTCCATTTGTTCTGAAATATATAAATATTACATTGAATGTGAAAATCGACGAAAGGCCGAAGGGGTGATCCCTGAAGAGAAGTTTTACCTTTTCAAATGAATATCTTTCGACCGATGTTAAGACTTCCTGATTTTTACTCGTGCCACCGACTACGTACATGTATCCGTCGAGGATCGTGATTCCCATTTGTGAACGTGGCGTGAGCATCGGAGCCAAGTAATTCCATTCTCTGGTCACGGGATTGTAACTCATCACGTCCTGACGATGTCGGCTATTATGAGTACAGCCACCAACGATGTAGATTAGTCCTACAAATTAGGAAAATTAGAATACGATATATTTTTCTCAAAATTAAAAAAAATATAACATTATTTGTCTTTTAAGACTATTCGACACTTTCGATACAGTGAAGAAATACCTTTCGATACAGTGAAGAAATACCTTACTAAATAAACAATTTGTTCATTTAATATTATTGGATTAAAATGCATAATGGAATTGAGAAACAATAGATATATTTACGAATTTAATTGTTAGGCGATATATAATAGAGATATATAATGACAAGATGCTATTAGATCTTGGAAATAAACAATTACCATCGTACGCGACGACGCCCATACTGAATCGCGGTTCCGGGAGATAGCCATCGAGGGTCCACATATTAGTGATCGGATCGTATATCTCGATGGCGCCTCCGATGTCCTCGCCTACCCATCCGCCGAACGCGTACAAGCAATTGTCCAAGGCGCAAAGACCGAAATCGCATCTAGGCTCCTCCATGCAAGCGATCGGAGTCCACACGTTGTCGCGAGGATCGTAGCACTCGCAATTGGCTATTATGCAAGATTCCAGCTCACCGCCGACAACGTATACTTTACCGTCTAGTAGAGCTACTCCAGGGAGAATCCGTCCTATGCTGATCGGAGCCACTTCGCTCCATTCTCTAGAGAGATATTAATTTATCGAATGAGATATTTCACTCTTATCTAATAAAAAAAAATTTATATCCATTTATCAGTAAAAAAGAATAAAATCTTTGCTGCAACATAAAAGATAGAATGTAATAAAAGATTTTATTTCAACTATTATTTTCACTTTTTAATTACTAAAAATTGCGAGAGACTAGAAGAGATAAAATATCGTCAATATACCCAGTGAATATGTCGTATTTCTCGATAGTTTCGTAAGTACTCTCGGCGGTTCTGCCCCAGCTGTCTGCGGAGTGTTCCCGCTTGGATCCGCCAATCACCAAGATGTTCTTCCTAGCGCAGACCCGGGGCTGGGCGTGAAGAGGCACCAGGCAACCTTTATTCGAGACTAAATCCTTTTGTATGGATCGCAGCGCGACGATAAGACTCGCGTCCTTGCACTCTAGGATAATACGCTCTAGTCTTGCTAATGAACACAATCGTAAGCGTATGTGGCCGAGGATCTCGAATACGTAGCATCTCCGCGCAGGGATGTCGTGAACGATCCAATTGTACGCGGCTTGGAAGACCTAATGGAAAGAGATAAATGTATTATACTTATATATACACATGTGAGAAAACTAATTTATCTCGACGTATCTCGCAAAGAGAGAGATTTACATTTCTCGTTTCTGACGTCATAAATCAATATGGCAAGAGTTAGAAACGGAAGCTTTAATGTCAGGATTCATTCAACGTTCTTTTTATCATTCCGAAGCTTACAAATACACATATAGAGATGCAAAAAAGAAAAAAAGCTATTTATTTCGAAATAATTCACTCTTGTATTAGTTAGTTAGTCTTTCTAAATATATCTCTAGATATCTTTATTAATTCTTTGAATTGATAAAATTGTATAATTATATAAGATGCACTTAAATTAACTTAAAAATCATGGAATAACAAACCTGGCATTCGGTATCAATGTGAATGTAATCACTACTAAGAAACTGAACGAGATGCTCCTTGGGCAGATCCAGAAATTCTTCCTCCTGACAAACTTGAGGAAAATTGACTTCTATAAAGCGTAGGGCAGTCTCCAAAAGATCCAGTCTGTTATGCGCTTCCGCAAATCTACGATCGACGACAATGATAAATAATTATTATGCATTTTTATACTTTTATTCTTGAAACAATATTTCGTTATTTTTGTATGAGTATCATTAATTTTAAAAATATCGAAAAATTCCTAATAATTTGAAAAGTTAAAAAAAACAGTATTATATTTTTGTCTCGCTTTTTAATATCGATTACAATTAATTTATCATATTTATTTATGAACAATATTTTTACTTTTATTTTTAATTTGTTAAATAGAATAAAGATCAACATATTCTTGGGCAAAACATTTTGTTTTGTTTTTTCTAAAGATTTGTATTATATTATTATCTAATTGTTCTTTTTTTCTGTTTTCTGAATTTGTTGATTCTAATTTTTTTAACTTCACCTGTAAATTCCAAGAGCATTAGAATAATGTAGCTGCTGTTTGAGATAGTTGATACAACCAGCCACTACATCATCTAATTCTAGCATGTCAGCGGCAGCGAATAGCTCCTGTACATTATCCTGAGTAATATCCACATTGCCACTATAGATAAAGTCCACCAGCTGGGAGAGAATGTGAGGAGAGATGGAGTGAATCTCCACTAGCTCCTGCTCATCCTCGACCAGGCCGACGGTGAACATGGCGTTGAAGTAGGCGCTACCAGCAGCTAGGACCGATCTGTGTGCTCTGATGACCCTGTCGCCAGCCACCAGTCCCACATCGCTGAATTTGTTCTTCAACCTCTGCGCATTGAGATTACGCAAGAGCTTTGGGGGATAGTGGCCCACTGCATAAACGACACTGGACACTTCAGATGATTGCTTCACCGACTGCTGGCTATTAAAACCTATATTGGAGTTGTGGCCAGTTTTCAAAGTCGGCGCCATGCCATCCGCCATGAAACCATCCAGTTGTCCTTTATCCACAGATCCTATAAGAGGTTTGACGATAAAAATAATGTTGATTTGCATGAACTTGGTGATGATATAATGTTTGGAAAGATGCTTCAATAAGCTTACTTTGACATAATGTTACAATACATAAGTATCTATAAATATATTTATTGCAAGTTTTGAAAAAATGAGAAAACATGTTCAAGTTACACTCTATTTCCAAGTTAAAAAGAAATGATTATCTCAATAAATTAAATAAGCATAAATGTAAAGTGAAAATATCATAATTTACAAGAGAAAGTACATATTGAACACGCATTTCTGAATAAAGATGCAAATAATAATATGGAAAAACGTGAGTCTAATTGCAAGGACTTGTTGAAAATGCAACTGTAATGTTTTAATGTGTTAAATTGTTGTTAAAAAGACGCGAAAACTCCGAAAACTTCAAATTGTGAATTTTTTAAGGTTTTCACAATTGCGTTAAATGAAAAGAGAGAGATAAATAACAGAGATATTTTATTAATTTGATGTTTGCACTGAAATTTTATCCGAATAAATAATTTGACTCGATGATTTAATTATTGAAGGTCTGCGAGATACTCACGACATAAACGAGAAAGTACTCTGTAGACGTTAAAGGACTTTGTGTTATTTTTCCCTTTTAGGCGCATCACTACCACCACATTTTTGACGAATTCAACGTTCGATACTTTTCACTCGCACGCAAAACAGATCTTTCCTCGGAAACCACTTTCGTTCACTCGAAACAAATTTCTTTCTTTGACAACGAAAGAAATTTGACATACGTCAAATAACCTATTTAAGTACGTGAAATCAGCTGCAAGCTGAGACAGTGATGGCATCGATGAAACGAGAAAATCCCTGCCGAATAGAAAAATTTTTGAAAAATGTCTCTAGATTGATTATGATCTATTATATTTATAAAAATATAAAAATAATGTCAAGATGCTCATGCATTTTTATTAAAAAAACAAATTGGCACGAAATTTCGTCGAACAAGGCAAATTATCTAATAAAGAAAAAAAAATAAATAAATCTACTATAGCTATTAAATAATACATAACAATTTGCAAAATTTCATAAAAAATGTGTGAAGCGGCAAATTTAAATAAGAATTTCTATGCAAAACATTGCAAATCTGAAAATTCAGATTGGGAAAAGCATTAAACTATTAATCAATAAGAGAAAAAGAATACATAATATAGATTTATATATTGTATATTCCATACTCTCTATCGACATATACGAGCGTGTATATACAAGTCTTCCTGCGAAAGATTTTTTTTTCATTTTTCTTTTAATATAAAAAATTAATCCTTATTAATTTGCAGCACATATTTTATACATTGATTAGCGATTATTAACGCACGCGAATCTCTCATTTGTCTGACATGCTGAGATTTAATATTTAATTATCGGTGCATCTGTCAGAATATGTGGTCCTGTTTGACAAATAACGTACGTAAATGTTGCATATATGAGACTGCAAATGAGATAGCTTGACACTCGTAATTTACACATTCAGTAACAATTACATATATTAGGTTGATCAAAAAACTCGTTCTAGTTTTTGGTTTTATTATAATGCAATGTGTAAAAAAGAAACCAATTTTTTGATCAATCTAATACAATGCTTAATGTTTTTTTTTTGAAAAAGAAAAGAAGAACATAATTATTGTTAATGGCGTAACCCCATCAATTTTCCTTATTAAAAAACATAGTAATAATATGATTCCTTTCTTTTCCAATATTTTTTTTCTTAACTTAATGTACATGTATTAATTGGGAAATGTCGATTGAGTTTGGTTTGCACATTGTTATAAATACGTGTACGATAGAAAATACTAGTCATAATTGTAGATGTAAAGTCAAAAATTTAAAAATGCTATGAAGCAAGAATCCACAGAAAGGAATCTAAACAAAATTTAACAATCGTAAAAGTTTGACACAATTTCTTTGGAATTTATGTCAAGTTGGCAAAAAATACACCTGTAAACGCAATTGTGACTTATGTTTGCCTTACAGATATATAAAGCTAGCACGTTGATTTTTTAAGTTTTATCCTTTTGGATTCTCACGTTTATTTTTAAATTCTTGCCTGTTTTAATTCTAAATACTTATTCGAAAAAAGTTTCAATTAATTTTTAAATCCTTGCCTTCTTAAACTCAACATATATATATATATATATATATATATATACATATTTAAGTTTAAATTACGTTGTATTTAATTATTATTTGTGAAATCAATGTATGTTTCAATTCTTAATATTTCAAAATTCTAAAATCATAACCCCTATTGCAATATATATATATATTCGAATAGATTTCTTTTAACAATCTTTCTTTAATAATATCTAAATTCTTGTATTTGCGACTCTATAAATTTTTAGTTACGCTCACATCACACATTTCTAAGTTTTTCAATTTTTATATCTTTGTTGATTCATACACAAGTATCTAGATCCTTAAACATTTTAGGATTTTGACTCATTAAATTATTCTATGTCTTTTCCGAATGTCCTACATACTAAGAGGAATTTCTAAAATTCTCCGACAATCAAAGGATCCAAGTTCA
Source organism: Prenolepis imparis (assembly GCF_030444845.1). Taxonomy (NCBI): domain Eukaryota; kingdom Metazoa; phylum Arthropoda; class Insecta; order Hymenoptera; family Formicidae; genus Prenolepis; species Prenolepis imparis. The sequence continues at coordinate 107,547 of NW_028141175.1, forward strand.
CAAAGCTCCAATTCTTCTTTGTAAACATCTGTTGTATGATATATCATGTTTTCAATTTGAGTATTATTTACAATATATTTATGCTACAATTTACAATTTTTTATCCTTAGATATATTAGCAGCTGCGTTTTAGATCCTTGAATTCTCAGAGTTATAGATTCACAAAAATTGTGTACTTCTTTTCTTAGATCTACCGCTTCTTTTTAACTTTCTGATTCCTACAACTTCATCCTTTAAATGTTCAAGCTTAAGATAGATCTCATATCATACACTCCTCATACATAATACAAGAATTTAGATATAAGTAAATATATATCTCGACTCACATACAAGGATTTAAAAATACAAGGGCTGAAAAATTTTCTCTCGAGAATCTCCAGAATATTTTCTTTCCCGTGCAGTTCAATATCTTGCAAACATTACTTTTATTGCGAACAGAAGATAAAGTTTACAGTCAATTTATTTACAGTACGTTTATTTTGCAAATGAATTTTGCATCAAATAGATCCCTAGATTCTTAAATCCTTTTAGATTACTGGTTGGCTGGATTTCGAATTCTGAAAGTCTTGAATTTTTACATTTTTGAGAATTTCTGATTTCATGGATATTTAAATTGTCCTTTAGATTTATAAAACTTTTAGATAAAACTTTAATTAATCTTAACAATTTTAGATTCTTTAAACTTTTTTTTTAATGTTTGGAAAATCTGAAAATTCAAAAAGTGAATCTAAGAATGCGGAAATTTAAGAATCCATGAATTTTGAAGAATTCAAGACTAGAAGAATCACAAAATCAGATCTATAAATAAACTATAGATAATATTTCTATATAAAACTGACTTATCTAGAGTTCATCTATAAATATCAATTTCGAAAGTGCTATTCCGAAAAAGAAGAATTTCGACAACCATGCAAGGACTTAAGTTTCCGGAATCTCATTACAGGATCGCGTCAGCTCTTCCTTACAACTGTCTAACGAAGAGAAGGACGTTTCTCTTTCGATGAATATTATTTACAGAACATACGGCGCACACATTTACACGATATGTTATAATCTCTTTTTCGGCAACGAGCCGAAGGCCGATATGACGGCCGGTTTGGCGGCGGCGCCGGACGACGCGAAGGTACTCTGCGTTGATACCGAGGAGCACCGTGGGTTTGGCTGTCGCGGCGGCAGCGGCGGCGGCTGCGACGGCGGCGGCGGCGGCGGCGCCGCCGGACGCCACTTGGTCCCACTTACTTTAGTACTCTGCGTTGATACCACTGCTT